>NW_025335505.1:4832037-4907619 GCF_004798865.1 Varanus komodoensis | reverse complement strand
ACATCTCTCAGTATAGTCAAAGATCAGCTAAAGTGAGCAAAGTGGTGGAAGATGCCAGTTTCAAAGTACTAGGGACACCAAAATCCTCAATCAAAAGTGAGTCCCTTCTGCAGTGTCACCCTCAGCAGGAACTGTACAGACAGCTTCTAATCACTGAACCTCCCTGCAGCACTTCCCACATTACATGAGTGTAAGTGACCCTGAGATGAATTTAGGATCAAATTATACTATGAAAAATACATGGATCTCTTAAGAACCTTGTTCCATCTCCATGTAAGCTTGTGAGATTGTTTTAAAGTGTTAATGGAGATTCACTTTTTCTACACATATTTTCCAAATATTCACATTTCTATGCACATTTTTTTCAAATATAGAGATTTATTTATTTATTTAGAGTATTTGTATGCCGTCCCATTGCATAGCCTCGGGACTGCTTACATAAAATAAAA
Source organism: Varanus komodoensis (assembly GCF_004798865.1). Taxonomy (NCBI): domain Eukaryota; kingdom Metazoa; phylum Chordata; class Lepidosauria; order Squamata; family Varanidae; genus Varanus; species Varanus komodoensis. The sequence continues at coordinate 4,907,170 of NW_025335505.1, read as the reverse complement.
CAAAACATAATACATTCCCTAAGTATTTTTGACACTGGCCAATGGCATTAAGTCACAGAAGAAACTTCCATGGAGGAAATGTCTCACCTTTTCATACTACTTAGGAGCCTGTTTAGCTTATTTCCAAACTAAATCTGACCATTGCAGCATTTGAACACTTTTTGCATAAGAAAACAAGCAGTAAATGATTTTTCCTCTTTTTTCCCCACTCCATTCTGTAGGGTCCTAGTGGTGGAATTTCCCTGGAGTCGTCCACCCCTGCTATATACATTTATTTGGGAGGAAGGGTTATTGCTGTGTAGACCTGCATCAACTGCTCTGGCAGTAGTGCACATTTTCAGAGCACCTGTGAAGAGCTCTAGAGGGTCTAGAGAAGGCCAACCAAGAGGCATGTGTGGAAGAGGTGCGCAGCTGGTGCAGTGGCCACACAGAACACAGTTCTGGGCAAACACCATGCAAATGCTTGGTGTGCTTGGCAGGAAGTCAGACTTGCAACACAAGAAAGTGGGGCAGTGTTTGCAGAGTCAAGCCCAGGCAATCCAATGGATTCCCATTGCCCAAAATGGATCCATCACAGATTCCTATTTTGTACTGCACAAGGACCAATCAAACAGAAGTGAGCTTAATGAAAGGGTTAAGCAGCTACTTTAGTCTCCACATTGAAATGTCTCCATTTAACATGCTTCCATTTGATTTGATTATGCCCAATTGGTAAGTGATTTGGCAGTGGAATAAAATAAGAAGGCAAAGATGCAAGGGGGATGAGGGAATATTCTTTCTTCACTCATTGGATCTTCAGGATAGTTCAGTGAATTATCAGGTTGCCAAATTGAGGCTGTGAGTCTACAGGAAAATAAAATAAAGCTGAAATACTTCCGTTCTTCTGTGTGGGGAGTTCAGGATACTCACTTCTATTCTATGCGGGCAAACCAGCATGGTGCTAGGAGATAGGTAATTTTCTGGTTGTTTGTATAAGAGAAAACTAGTTTAAGGAAATGCTTCCATAAAGCTATAGGACCATTTCAGAAAGCATAATTTAATATTGAACTGCTAAATAATATTTTATAGTTTTAAATCAATAATGGATTTTTAAAAAATCCTTGAAGTGAAACTTCGGGTCAAAAACTTCTGGTCAGTTCAGGACACAAAACTGCAAAAAATTTGGATTTGTGTGCTTTGCATATGTATCCAAATGTAAAAATAACCACTAAGCTCTATTAAAACTCACAGAATGCAAAGGCAACCAGTTCCTTTCCCATCCAAATAAGCCCAGATAAAATGAAGTTGATTATTTTCACATTGTCCTAGGTGCATCCCAAATCAGCAGTTCCTCTTCCTTACAATAAATCTGCAATAGTTGTGGAGATATCCTAGAGAACATGGCTGGTAGAATTTTTCCATGGGCATAAACATGCTAAAAATGGCACATTGACACCAACATTCGGTTCAAACATTGGGCAGTCTGCTTATATATGATTCATTTATCACCTCTACCCCATTCCTTAGTTCTTTTGCAATTAATGATCTCATTCATCATATATAAGTGGTGTGTGAATCCATTTGCAAAGTGGAATGCACAAAATGTTAACTGGGCAAGTGTGAAGACCAAAGATTGGAGAATGAGACGAAAGAGGCCAAAATTCAAGAATAGGAAAATTGAGTAGAAGTGGGAGCTGGACAGGAAGAGGCAAGTGGATGTGTTTTTCATAGGTGTCTATGTGTCATTCCTAAACGTAGCAAGTTTATTTAGTCAGAAAAAAAGCCTACCTAATCGTGCTGGCTGGATGTTTTTCTGTCCTGATATACTTAACATTATGCTTCATATTGCCAAGTGAAGAAGAACTTTGGGAGGAAGGTGTCACAGCACACGGGAAAAAGAGAAGACTATTTTTCCCCTCCCTGGTTATGATACCTTAAAAACTGGATCCTTCACAGGCTGTCTACAATCTTATTAGTGGTTAATAACTGTGACAGTGAAAGACAGAACTGTAGCCCACCTAAGAAATTATGGAATGAAAAAATGTCTTATCATGCCACTAGGCCTGACAAATTACATGCCATGATGCTTCCAGAGGTGACCCTCACCCATCTAGTGGGGAGATGCTTATAGGATCAGACAGCTATAGGGAAATACGTCACATACCCCTCTGTGCCATTCTCTTTAGCATTTGGCAGACAGAAGGTTACACTGTTTATGAAATGCCAAAATGTCTTAAATAATGCTGGCTCTTATTACGGGAATGTAGACCAGATCTTATGAGAGAAAGGACTTGTCATTTTGAATAAAGGCAGCCTTTTTACCAGGGAAGTAATAAGCTGTGGAAGAAAAGCTGATAGTCTTGTCATTTATGAGCCCATCTGATCCCCCCTCCCCAATCCATTATTTGGCTATAAGGAATAGTCCCATCATATGCTGAGCATGTTGGCTTTGTAAACAGAGGATGGAATATCAAGACAGGAAGATCCTTAATGTTATGGTATGGGAAGAGATTTTTTTAAGGAGCAAAGAATTTTCATTCCATTGGAGTAAAACCAAAAACAAAAGACCAAAGCAGCAAGTTTAGGAGGCTTCACTGTAACAAATACTGTTTCTTATTTTCACCATTCACCCATTTGGAATTCAAGAAAAGGACTGAAAATAGGACAGCATGGAAGACCACATGGGCTATCTTTGAATTAACTGAGAAGGTTGTCATGTTAGGTCTTCTTCTTAATGGCTGCTCATGGACTCCCCAGAATCTCTGTGGCAAGCCCACATCAATCACCTGGAGCCACAGTGGTGAACAGGTTTGCACTGCATGACATCACTGCCATATAAGCCTCTTGATGTCCTCCAGTGGATTAACACTGCTGAAGAGAAATTCCTAAGGGGATGCTGCTGCGTCAAGTGAGAAGCGCTTTTATCAGTGTTGCCAGAGGTGAGATAATTCGCATACACAGACAAATAAAGTGCCTCTGTAAGAGGTGCAAAGCCTTTGGTGTCTGTGAGAGGCAAATCAACAAGGAGTCAGATTGCTCACTGTAGCTAACTCAGTCAGCACCACAGTATGATCGGAAAGTCCCAAGCAAGAGCATGGATGGAAAGAGGTACCAGATTGCTGGACAGGGCCAGCAAAGAAGAACCCGCACCTGCCCTTATGACATCAACACTGGCAGCAGCAAATTGTGGGGAACTGGAGAAGCTTCCTGCCTTCCCTATTTGTTGGATGTGTTCAGGCTGACTTCAGGCTATTGTCCCCCTTCCCTAGCACCCTAAGAAATGCTACTGTGGAAGCAGAGTGAATCAACCTCATCCTGAATTAGTGATGGGGAAACAGTCAAGAAAAGGAGAAGCCTTATTCCAGGACTCTCCATGAACTCAATCTACTGTTAGTATATTTTTGTAGGGCTATCAATGCAGTAAGAGAAAAAGCTGGGAAGGAGTATAACAATTTTTTTCTAACCTTTGTTCTGCCCCATCATGTCTCATTCTGCCTACTTTTCCCACTTTGTCCTTCTGGGCAGACATCAGTACAGTGCAGTATCTTTGGGCTAAGATAACTGAAAGGGGGTATAAATTACTCCTATGCCTATCAGGGAATGCTGTTTGGGGAAAGGATCACACTATATGGCAACTAATTGGGCAGCTACAGATCAGGAAATGCCTGTCTTTGGGCAGAGCAAGGCAGAACTGGCTCTTGAACTTTCAAGCAAGATGTCATGTTCACAATAAGAAGCTCCTTGTGTTTGCTGCTGAGTTGCTTGGAAGAAATCCAGCACTTGTTTTCTGGTCACAGTAAGGGCTTAGCAACTGTGGGAGCCTGGATCATTTAAAAACGCAATGCTAATTAAATCATCTGGGAAGTATTTCTCAGCAATTGATTTGAACTCCTTTCTACTGAAGTTGCAAGTTTCCATTCTCAAATCATTTGATGTATAAACAGTCAGACATCCTGTATGCAGGGAATGTTTTTGTCTTTAAAAGGCCATTGTGAATTTCTTTTTGTCTGAGATGATTTGAGCAGCTAACATCAACCTGATAGGTGTCTGTGTATTTACAACTCTTTCTGTTTTACCAGTTTTACTATATCAGTACAAGATGAGGTGCAAGTGCTATCTATCTCTTTTTATTTTTCTGTAAAAGTTGCCAGTACAGTGTTGGTGCTTGCCTGACCTCATGCTCTAGCTTGAGGCAGGGGTTCCATAGAAAGGGAATGGCCAAATTGAAGGGTCTTCTCCTGGTGGACTACAGTACACCCATAAGTCCATGAGGAACCACCCAAAGAAGAACCTCTGATATCAATTATGATTGGGCAGGTTACTAAGGAAGAAAGCCATCCTTTGGTATTACTATGTACCCACTAGGTGTCTGAGCCAAAGATCTGACTTACTTGAATCAATGGAAGAGGACTTCTGCTTAAGTCATGTTTACAACTCCTGGGCATTTACACATTTCTTCTCCACTCATACTCTTTCCCAGCTTTCACATTCACTTTCTGCTCCCACTATCCCACTTATCTTAAAGTTGGAATACACATTAAATTGATCATGTAGTTGGTCTTGGTCCTTTCCTTTGCTTTGCACACAAAAGCAAGTATGTGTACTTCTCATTCAGACAGGTGTTGGTGTGAAGCTGTTTGTTTCACAAATTGGTCTCCCTTCCAAACCAGCACAGCAATTAAAGGAGAAAAAAATCTCCACTGACTCCAAGGGATGTTTTAAATTTTTTATGAACCCCTCACCCTGAAAACAAACAGGTGGGAAAGAAGGCTTAACACAAATACTTACTGTTGAGTTTAAAAAGAAAAGGAGGAGGAGGAGAACAGTCTCAGCTGCACCCTTTGTAATTCTTATAATATGTAGCTCAACTCTTCCTCTCTTTCTTCTGAGCTAGTCCACATTTTAAGCATTCTTTCTCGGGCTTTGTTGTCGGGCCACAACAGTTGATGTTTTCTTCTCTGGGGCATGAGCATCTGTGTGGTGCTGCAGAAAGAAGTGATGCTGACCAGCTCCTTGCCCTCTCTGCTGTGCTTCAGGGCAGGAGTCCCGTTTGCAGTGCAGACAGCTTATTGAGCTGAACTAAACTCACTATTGCAGCTGTCAAAAAGAACGGCCTTGTTCCTCCCGAAGGTGACTCCAGGCAATGCCTGGAGGACTGAACAGGAAAGAGATGGCAGGAGGGTTACCATGCCCTCCCGATTGTTTGCCAGGCACATTGAGATAAAATACCATGAACCGTGGGAATCACACAGGATTTCTGCTGCAAGGTGTGAACCCAGGCTACTGTGGGCTGCACACAGCCTTGCCACTCCCCAGGTGGTGCCATGGCATCACAATGTTCCATGATGCACCCTGCTTTTTCTACATGGGGAGAAGTCATGGTTTACTGAACATTGTAAAGTGCTTATTTCCTCCCTCTTAAAACCGTTTTGTGGCACAAAAGGAAGGCATGACCTACCTGCCTTGAAGTTGCCCTCTTTTGCCTTAGTGTCTTATAGACATTTATTATCAGCTAAACAGTTTGAGATAAGTAGGCTAGTAAACCAGAACAGCCAGGGGAAGAAAATCACTGGTTAGTTTGCTTCCATCGTATCTGACCCCCCCCCCCCCGCTTTGTTGCTGCCGTAGAAGGCACATTTTGCAAGGCCTCCCTATTCCATCTGTTTAAGAGCTTAGTTTTATTTCTAAAAGAGTAACTGCCACTGCAAACCCATAGAGAGTTGCTTGTGGCACTGTAAAATTTGCGTTTAAGGTAGCACCGTGCACTGTAAACTTGTTTATTCCTTGTATTTCTGTACTGGGAATTTTTCCTCCGTGGTGCCTATTACAGTTTCTTCCCACGTATTTGTAAGCAGACAATTTTTTTTCAGAATGGCTTGAACATAACCTGGTTCTTTAAGCCAAGTTTCAGCAAATGGCATCCCGCTAACAACATCGCAGCACAAAGAGTGCTACCTGCTATCCAAAATATGATGCTGGGTCTTGTTCTTCTTCAAAGGGGCCATTGTAAAGCACTGAAGAACCAGAAAATGTTGCAGAAGTCTCCACTGCCATACAAACCAACCAACATACAAACAACCACCTTCAGCAAGGCTGATTTATTGGCATTGTAATGTGCAGCCCACTAGCATGTCACATGGCATTCATCCATCCTATGCTGTTCCTGTTATTACACATCAGATTTGGACAGACTACTTTTTAATAGGCTGGATTTTTCCCAAGGTACATATTCCAGCGTTTACTAAACTTGCTGCACAATTCTGGCTTCAGCTGCTTTCTGGGAAATGATGTTGGGAGAGGAAGTGTCCTGTCAGACTTCAGCAAATCAAAACTCTGAGGAGATAAGCCCAATCAGTGTTCAGTTGTTTTCCCTCCCCACTTGCTTGCCACTCACGGCTTCTCTGGGCAGGTTCGCAGAAATGAGAAGTCACAAATGAATCTTACCATTGTGCATCTGTTGTGTCATCTGGACCCAGTTCCACAATTCCTGCATGATAGGACTAATTTTCTGTAATCACAGAGAAAATCAATGGTCTGTTCTAAGGTTCCCAAGCTTCATGGGACATCTCCAGTCATGGGAACCCAGGATCATCAATTTAGTTTTGTTGGTATGTTAACATCAGAGTCCCCTTGGCAAAAGTGGCTGTTGAAATGGTTACTTCTAGCCTTTGATCTCCACTACCCTTAGCATCCTAACAGCAGATGCATCATTGCTTGCTTGCTTTCCGTTGGCCAAATGATAGAGTCATATAATAGTAGAATTGGAAGGAGCAATGTAGGCCATCGGGTCCAACCCCAGGACACTAATTTGCAACATCCCACCATCCCACTCAGATGACTGTCTAATTTCATCTTGAATATTTCTGGTGTAAGACAACCCACAACCTCTCTGGGCAACTGATTCCAGTGCTGTATTGTTCCAACAGTGAGGAAACTTTTTGTGATATCTAACCTCATTCTGGGTTGTCACAACTTGACTTGATTATTCTATTTCCTATACTCTGGTATCAGTGATAAGAGATCTTGACCTCCTCCTTTGTGACAGCCTTTCAGATACTTATAGGATGATATCATGCCCCCCCCCCCTTAGTCTTCTCTTCTCAAGGCAGAACATGCCCAGTTCTCTCAGTCACTCCTCATAGGGCAGTGTTTCCAAACCCTGGATCATTTTCATAGCCTCCTCTGGATCCTTTCTATTTCCTCTGCATTTTTCTTAAATATTGGTGCCCAGAACTGGACACAGTATTCCAGTTGAGGTTTGACTAGTGAAGAGTATAGGGGGACTACTACTTTTCATGATTTGGAAGTAATACTTCTGTCAATGCATCCCAAAATAGCAATTGCCCTTTTTGTGGCTACGTCACATTGTTGGCTCATATTGAGCCTTCACAATAACTCTAAGGTCTTTTTTTTTTCGTTCTGTTGAGCCACATATTCCCCATCTTGTAACAATGCATTTGGTTTCTTTTTCCTAGGTGGAAGACTTTGCACTTGTCCTTACTGAATCTCAATATGTTGCTTTCAATCCAGCATTCAGGTTTATCAAGATCACCCTGGATCTTCACTCTGTCTGGGTATTAGCTATTCCACCCAGTTTTGTGTCATCTGTAAATCTGATTATCTTTCCTTGTACTTCCTCATCAGATCATTGCTAAAGATGTTGAAGAGCACTGGGCCTAAGACTGAACTCTGTGGCACCCCACTAATTATATCCATCCAGTTTGAGAATACGCCATTCATGAGCACTCTTTGTGTCCAGTTTAGCAGTCAGTTTTGGATACACCTCATAGTTTTCTACCTAGTTCATTTTTTGCTAATTTGCTTATCAGAATGTCATGAGGCACTATGTTGAAAGCTTTTGGGGTGTCCATTTCCCTGTTTAGTTTTTGAAATAGGGAGACAATATGAAAAGCATGGAGGAGGAAGATGGTATTGTAGTGAAATATTTATTTATTTAATAAGAAAACTGTAGATTGGCTGGAAGCATTGCAGACATGCAAATTCATTTTGGAAGTGTAAGGCAGAACTTGCCTCATAACTGGTAAGAAAAAGCCTGTTGTAGTCAATAGGCAAAAATAGATAAAGGATGGAGATACTGTTTGTGGGGGCTGTTGGGATTCCTGGTAAGGCTGGGAGAATGGTTACACTGTACAGGTAACTACAGGGTTGTCTAATGGACAAAATCAGGCCAAACTCTGCATGCTGGGGAAATCTGCCACCTCACATGGTCTAGAGGCCATCAGAAAATAAGAACAGGCTCCTTTTGTATTGTTACTGCTAAGACAACAGAGACAAGAAATGCCAATATCTGTGAAATGGAATACAGGTGCACAACAACAAAACACATAGTTAGCTGTGGAATGCTAGGAGTTTTGAGGAATGTGTTGGTCTAGATATGCTCTTAGCATATTTTGGTTCCCCAGTAATTTGCTTCCTCTCTCAGGTTAGCATCACTGTGCTGTGTTCTCAGCATATGAGGAGAAAACTCAAGGAGCAGGATTCAGTCTAAACTAGTTGATTCCCAGTGAATTTATTTTTATCAAATTTTATTATTTTCTCTATAAATCCAAAACTAAAACAATTATTCAGAGCATTGGACATACTGGGTTGACATCTCACTCTTTTTTACATTCAACAACCATATTCAATTCTATGCATAGTCCCATTTCTCTAACTAATGATAAAAAATGTTCCAAGTTTGATAGAAGTATGTATCTTCCTTCTCCTTCAAAGTCAATCTGTCCATCTCTGCACAGTCCAAGATCTTTTTAAAAATCAACTCTTCAGAAGGTGGCTCTTCACTTCTCCAATGTGGGCAAATGAAATCCTCACCGCAGTAATTATATGTAAAGTCAAATACATAGCTTGTTTATAGAAGTCACCAGGGATAATACCTAATAGAAAAACTTCAGGTTTAAATGTTAAAGTTTTTTGCAGCATTTTCTCAAGCCATTTGTTTATTTTAACCCAATATTTTTTGTCTTAACATGAGTCTACCACAAATGATAAAAAGTATCAGGTTTGTGTTTACATTTCCAACATCTATTTGACATATCTGGAAACATTTTTGCTAATCTATTTGGCGATAAATATCATCTGTAAAACATTTTTGAATCTCAGTGAATTTAATGGAAAAAGCTAGCCCTGGATGAACTTCCATTGACTTTAATAGGCATTGCACACAATTTATTTAGTCTGGAAACCACCCAAGGGATACCCATACTTCTTGTAAGCCTCTTTCCACATCTTCTTCACATACAAATGGGACTGAGGTTTTGTTTTGCTTTGCTTCTAACATTGAAATGTAAAGACTTCTTCTGTCATTTTAATAAATCTCACATCACATCAGTTTAAGAAACGTTTTAGCCTCTCCACTCCTAAATATCTGCTGCTATGGTCATTGCTGACCTTCTCAAAGGGAATCACTGTGTTCTGCATATCCAAGAGGTATTTTCCTCTTGGGCAGATCCTCAAGGGGGCCATTACCTTTCTTCCTCAAACCATAGGTGAGATGAAAGCCAGCTAAAATTGGAAGTACTTTCTCCTCTTGGCTGAGCCCTGCATCGAAAAATCTGCTTTCAGAACAAAAGGGGGCAACAGCCCGTATTCTGGAAGAAAAACCACCTCCCAGTTCAAGCTGGATAAGCAAACAGCATCAATGGAGGCAGTGCTGTGTGACTTGTATTACCTCATGCAGTATACAAACATGACTAAATTAATATTCTGCTGTGACATCTGATTAAGGAGATCACTGTCTTTTGTTTTTTGCTGTGTGTCTACATCCACCTTTTTGTCTGTTACTGTCACAACATGAATTTTGTTAAATTACACTGAACAGGAAGCACAAGTGTCCATGCTTCAAATAAATTGGGAAATCCAATTCATACATACACTTACTAAATGTGCTATTTACCACTGTATAGTATACTATGCTTTGCTTTGGCAAGAAGAATGCTAGCACGGTACAATGATAATCAGTATGCATATTTATGTTTAAATAGCCCTGTGAGATTGTGAATTCACCAACGACACTATCCATTAGATCACACAATCATCTTTAATAACACGAGAATTTACAGGTTTAAGCTAACAACAGAAGCGTTCCCTAGTTGAAACAGCAACATGTGGAAGGGCATGGTAGCAAAGAATATGTGATACACACCTTATTAAATATCAAACCTCCAATAATTTATATCTATGGTTGCAGCACCATTGTTGCATTAGACAAAACTGTTAGGTGAAAGTAAGATTTAAGTTGAAAATGAAATATAGATCTGTCTCTTAAAATATTTGCAAAATAACTATACCCACACCGTTGTGCCATCAAGTAGTCTCTGACTTATGGTGATCCTGTGAATGAGAGTCCTCGAAAATATCTATTCATGACAGCCCTGTTCAGCCCTTCTAACTTCCAGGTTATGACTTCCTTTATAGAAGGCTTGCTCCTTCCAAGCTAATATTTGACTTGATATCATTAGCCAAACTCCAAAGCTCTTATTTAGTTATGTTTAAAATTGTAGTAGGTATCAGGAACTTGTCAAACCTTCAATTATTTCGATCGGCAATTCAAATTTTATTTTAAAGACATAGCTAGTAGATAAATCTTGCTGTCATTTTTACTCCAGAACAGGAGCACAAATTCTGGTCCAGATGGGGAGTGTGTAAGAAGATCTGAAATCTTCCCATCTCACCTGCACACCCACTATACATCTAATTTAGATTGGGGAATCTACAACTGGATGTCTACTGCATGTAAAAGGGATTTATATTTTTCCACAGAAATTGCAAGTGTAAAACTTTTACCATAAGATAGAAGTGCAATTTTGGGAGGGGAGGTAAATCCTCCTACATTATTGTACCTGCCTCTACTCTCAGCTAAAAGTGAAGGAAAGATGGAGCTGCTAGCAAGGTCTTTAAAGCAATGCCTGTTTTAGCCATGATTAATTGCATTAGAGAGGTTTAGCTAATTGGCACCATGTTGATTTTATTTAGATCAAGGGATGATTACAAACTTATTCTTGCTCAGAGTCAACCAATGAAATGAATGCTCCAAGTTACTTTCGACTAATGCTGTTTGAGGAATGTGGTCTGGGGGCAGGGGTCCATCTGCCTCATGTCAAGCATTCATGTGGATATTTGGCAGAAAGCAAACCCTAGGGAGTGCATTCGATCTCAGCTTAGCCTGCTTCCTTGCCAAGCCCAAGCAGAGGGAAGAAGTCTAGTCAGCACCAGAGAGATGGAGTCTGGCCTGATCTTTTTAGCCCTACGGACAACTACCCTAACATCCATGGAAATAAAATGAAAACATAACTAAGCTTGCATTGGATTCTATCCCAGTAAAGCTGTAGGTTTCAAGTGGAGTTCTGGAGTAAACTGGAATTCTTTCAAAACTTGCAGGAATTCACTAATTGAGAAGACTATTAACTGCATATGAGATTCTCTGACAGGGACTTGTCTCACAAAGACTAATATTCTCCTGAAAGATGAGCTGCAAGAATCGATCCTGCAGCCTACCTTGCAGCTGAATATCAGACAACAATCAATACAGGAGTGTTCTCTGATGGTAGAAAACTTAGAAAACTGCTGTGATTTTAAAAATCAGTTTTTTTGTTCTCAAAAGTTACCTAAACTTTTGTCCAATTCACAGATCATTTGACAGTGGAAATACAACATTATTCGTGGAAGATCCTTCTGGCTAAAGCGAGAGACATATTTTTACAGAAGGCACGAATGATGAGAACTTGCTACTGCTTGGCATTTTTAATCTGGACTTGTATGTTTCATGAGGTTCCCACTTCACAACCACCAGAAAGGACTAGCATGCATTTGCAAACTGAAAGGATGCTGGGTCTCTCAAGGGATCATGGGAAAACATTGCGTCGGACCAAGCGGGGATGGATGTGGAATCAGTTTTTTTTACTGGAGGAGTACACTGGTCCAGACACCCAGTACGTCGGCAAGGTGAGTGCTATGATGGGATACAGGACCCATTGTGTAAATATAAAAAATGTTAGTTTTCTCATTAACAGCACTGAAGCCAGTCAGACTGAATGTAGTTTTCTGATGGGGACAAATACAATAACAGGAAGAGTTTGAAGGGCTGGGGACAATGGAGATTTCCTGAAGTTTTTTATCCCAGCTCCCAATGTTCCCATTCGCCCTGCTGCAGTCCAAAACACCTGGAAATTTACCATTTCACTCCTTGTTTTAGATTGCCCCTGCTTCTAAAGGAAGGAAAGGATACGGCCCTCTGATGTCAGGTCACGTATTTGTTGCATACCATAATTTATTTGGCCATTTTATGTATTCATTATGTTTTACGGTACCTTAATAACCTATATCATAGCCAAAGTCTCTGGTCAATCCACAGTGTAAATATATCCCTTTGTTATTTTTAATTTTACATTTTTTTAGCAAGGCATTGATAGTGTTAAATCAGTTGGATAGCTTGCTCGTAGGAAACAACATTTATCCATGGGAAAAATTCATATGAAAACCACATAAGTAGCACAGGACCAGAGTGAAGGCTCAAGTATGCCCAAAATGACATGAGGTGAGAGCTAATCTAATTTCCACTTAAGCCAGAGACAGAAATGTAGGATGCTATAATGTTGCTACACAACAAGTTTCCTAAGAGCTTGGCTTGGTTTAAATACTGTGTAACAATGCAGTCCTGTGAACTCAGCCAGTTTTGCCCATGTCACACATAAGAGGGTGAAATGACCTAGTGAGTTTGTGGCTCAAAAAGGTGTTTATTCATTTAGGAAATTGCCAGAAAACCTTACTTTTAACATAAGAGTTCATTAGTTTTAAAAGTAAGACCATTCCCAAACTAAAATGCATTTTTCCATGTTCTGCATTTCATGATTACTTCATTTTTAATATGGATTTTTGTTTGCTTGTTTGTTGTTTCACTGAAAAATTAAATCAATGCTTCATGCATTTTGACAAGAATTCTGTCATGTCACAGAGAGTTAAAATTAATCAGAAATACAACAACTTTTAAAATATCCTTTTTTGTTTTGCTTACTTGTTTTTGCAAGACAAAATATGAAGAATAAAATACTTTGTACAAGTCTGGTGATTCTGCACAAATCATACTAGAGTCATAAGGTGTTGCGAGGCTTATTTGCAGAAATGTCACTAACGGCTGCAATCATGCACAGACAATGTTCCATCTTAGAGACTACAGACAATTAAAAGAATCAGCTCTGAAGTTGGCAGGAAATCCATCAAGCTCAGGTGAACTGAATTTCCCCCATCCCAGGTGTGCAGGCAGTCTTTAGCTGGAGCTATCTTGGGAGCAGAGCCAGGAGCAGGAGAGACTGCACAATCTCTCTCCTCTGAAATCTGCTAAAGGAGCACTTATTTGCTTCTATTGTGTTCTGTTAGCATAATTATAGATAAACCAAAGATTGCACAAAACCATATGATGCCAGGGCTGCCACACTGAAGTGGAAACTAAACCTGTTGCTCCACCATTAGAATTTCTGATTGATCAGTGAAGAAGGGAGCACCTATCCTGGGATGTATCTATCAGCTTTGCTTTCTTCTTTATTCCTTAAAAAAAGACAATCATAAAATAAAAAGACAATCACACACAAAACAGAGAAATGTGTGCCTTTTGAGAAGATGTGGATGCCTGTTAAAGAAGAGGAAACTGCTGGGGGAGATGGAAAACCTTCATCCATGAGTCAATGCATAAGTATTCAGAGCAACAAAATCCCTATCAGTTACTCTTTCTTCTACATTGTTTAATCCTCAAGTTCTTTCTTTTACATTTACAGATAAGTTTGCAATGGATTGGAACATTCTATACATAAACATATACATATACATAAAATGAATTGAACATATTCTTCACTCATACTTACACTTGGAGTATTTACACTATGAGTTAATTTAAATGTCTCATTAAACACACAGCTGTTAAACATGGAAACCTGAGGGACTCATTAACACACAGCTGTTAAACATGGAAACCTGGGGGTTCTCACTGCTCCTCTGCCCAATGTAGCATCTAGAAGAATATGTCAGTGCCAAAATGCCTCACCATCAGCAGCCTTTAACAGGTGGCAATCAGGTCAAAGACTGGTTTGGTAGCAGTTGTCCATGCTTAGAATAGTGTCTAATTTGGCCTTCAGGTCTTCAGCAACTATCCTAAGATAGTAAAAGGGAAATCAGGGCAACCATTTGAGTGGAGTGCGATATGCAAAAATTTAAAAAAAAACTTGAAAAAGTGAGTGGAAAACCTATAGGAGCAAACACAGATATAATTGTTTTGGCAGAATGATCAGGCTGTCTGCTTCAAGCAGTGAGGTTTTTGGAACAAAAATGTGCTTTGGTGAAGTTTTGTCCATAGTCACCTTGAAGAGGAAAACAAGCCCTGGCAACAGGGAACTGTCACAGATATCAAGACTTCCCCTGTCTCTTTGTATATACCTAATACTTCTGATCATGTTTTTTTCTGATAATCATTTGCACATTCAGTCCATCATAAAGCTGAAAGACAAGAGCAACTTGCTCTTAGCTATGAAATGTTTTATCAACCTACCCATCCCTGGGGTTGTTAGACAACTCTAAATGTCAGATTTCCACATTTAAAAAATGTGCACAACATTTTTCTGTTAAATAGATGCATACTTTTAATATTTCCATTCCTAAAAGACAATGGCATAAGTTTTGATGGACTATAATAACAGACTAATGGAACTGATGTCTGTAAATAGCAGAATATTAAACAATAGATATTTATTTATACTTACGATTCTGAATGTTCATTTAATTCCCAGAAATCTTCACAAAACTGCTTGGGCCAATGAGTGATTAAAAAAGAGAAAGGGCAGCTTCTCTGAGACCACGCATGGAGTTATGCTAGTGGCAGTTCTAGAAGTTTAGTCTTTTTGACTTACAATTCTAGGCCCAGCTCTAGATTTGAGGAACCCATAGCAAGATGTCCTCTGATGTGACCCTTCCTAAACTGGTGAGTCCAAGCTGGCTTACCTGGTGATAGCAGCTGAAACCAGCAACACTGGTTCATATAGCAAAGGCTTTGAAATGCCATTTAATTTTCCCACAATGCTCTGGAATGATGCCAGTAGGAGGTAGTTCTAAGCCTCCTAATGAATGGACAGGGACAGGGCTGTGGTGGGACTGCACAAAAGCTGAACACTGCCTAGTGCAGGTCAGTTTCAAAATGTTAGTGGGGAAATGGGCTACTTTTATGAATGCTGTAGCTGTCAACTGTTTTATTCAACAGCCTCAGGAAGGAAGCCTCTTTGACACAGCTTCCAACATAGTAAAGTCTGAAAGGCTCATCATTGTAAAGAATAATGTTACCCAACTTCATCAGTGCAACTTGATTAGTATTGGAACCAGTCTACAGTGCTATTAAAGATGTTTTATACACAGGAGTAAGCCTTTAAAATGATGCCTCACTGCTAACAGCTATTTGATTCCTTTGACAATTTACAAATGGATGTGGAATTTTTCTCTTATAAATTAGCATTTGTGATGGATAAACACTATAGAACACTGGGTGGTAAAGTGTCTTTAAAAGCCCCAATTTTCCCAGTGAGGAAACTTGCAATCACATGACTGGCTTAGCAAGCAAAATGTAAATGAATTCTTCAAAAGGATTTTTATCAATCTTCTGGAAATTAAAATGTTGGTGCAGCTCAAGAGAAACTTTTATGTAGTGCAGCAAAACAGTTTGAAGAGTGACAGTAGCATCCTTGAGATCAGGGTGGAGGAATGCTAGCTCTCCCAGCAGCCCCTGGCAGTATGCACAATGGTCAGGAACTCTGCAATTCCAACACATCTTGAGATTGACCTGCATTTCTAAATAGTGGTGTTTCCCCAAATGGGAGGAAACCACTTATCCATGATCATCTCCTATGTACCTGGAGGAAGGCTGAAATAACCCAAACGCATGGATGAGGGCAGGGGGTTATTGTGTTGTATGGTTCTTTTCCACTAATCTGAGAACCTCACTTTTGCATTACAGCCTTTATGCATTTTCTAAAAAGCAACATGGAAGCTGTTTCCTGAAGAACAGATACTCTGCCGATATTCCTGCTTTTAAGTACAAGCAAATACTTTACTTTGATCATATCTATCCAACAAAGACCCCTTGAGAGATGCATTAGAGTTAGGGAAATCTGCTGAACTTTGACAAAGGCTGGAATCTTATTATCATCCAAACTCAGCCTTCACAATGTTGCACCATGTTGGCATTCCAGAAACAAGGGGGAAAGATACTGTTATTGTTTGAAATGTAAATTCTGGTCCTATAGAATTTGTGCAGGATACACTTTAGGATAGTCATACAGCTAGACAAAGGCAAGAATGAATGACTAAATGCCATATCTCAAAACTGAACAAAGAGATATTTCTAGTGACCTTATCTGCTCCTTGTCAAATGCACTAAGAAATTGCTAAATTAATT
Organism: Varanus komodoensis; assembly: GCF_004798865.1. Taxonomy (NCBI): domain Eukaryota; kingdom Metazoa; phylum Chordata; class Lepidosauria; order Squamata; family Varanidae; genus Varanus; species Varanus komodoensis. The sequence goes on along the minus strand of NW_025335505.1, from coordinate 4,890,744 downwards.
TGCAATGTCTATGCTGTCCTGGAGAGTTCCAAGTCCCAGGTTTTGAGCATATCATGTTGCTAGCATGATGACAAAAATTGATTTTTTTCATTTGTGATGGGGGTTGGTGAATGCCTTTGCACATCAAGGAAAAAGATCTGTGTGTAAAACTGTGATAAGACATTGGAGACAAAGGGCAGTTTCTACACAGTGGTAGCAGCAATGCTTCTGGATTGAGGCAATTGGTACGGTCCCTTCTAGTGTGCATTTGAAGCACAGCATGTGGCAATGTGTTTACACTTTAAAAGTGAATCCACGTAAGTAGCAGTACTCAAATCATTGGTTTCCAGAAGTGTCCCAATGTTTTGGAAGGCAATTGAAAGCTAAGATGGACACTTTAGCCCTGATGACATAGATAAAAGAGCAGGGTGTTTAATTTGCCCTTTAAAGGGAGTTGTTTGGGCATTTCAAATGTGACTTTCTGAAAGGAGAGGCAAAGGTCTGCTACCTTTAAATCAATGTCAGATACTATGACAGAAGCAGAGAGAGTAGCAACTCTCCTAAGCTTCCTGCCCTCCAAATTTTCTCTCAGAAGCTATAATTTTACAAAATGGTCCAACAGCAGAAACACAAAGCTTCAAGACCTTTGAAAGAATTGGACTTTAAAAATTTAGTGACACCATCTCGGCATTCAGGGTCAATACTTGACATCAGTGTCCTTTGCTTCACATTTCATGAAACAGTTTAAGCCTGTTTCACCTCCAGAACAACAAACTATCAACTACTGCTGATTAATCTACCAGAAAAATGTAGCTCTTGTAAGGACATGTACTCTACTGCTGAAAAAGCCCAAGGGAAAGAAAGACATCAGTTCCATTTAAGGAACTTTCACATGGGTGCTTCCACTTCTTATTTTCATTGAAACATTCATCACAATTCATATTATAACCATCTCCAGTCAGCTCAAGGTGGTGTGCATAGATTTACTCCCATTTTCTTCTCATAATGGCATGATAAAATAGGATAGGCTGGGATAGGTTAGCAACCCCACAACATCTCCCAGCTTCCCAGATTTCCTCCGACACTGGGACAATATCACACTTTCCTGGAAACGTGAGAAACTATAGCAACAACAAAAGGTGCTATTATGTTGCAAATCCTTCTGAAACACAGAGCAGAATCTGGCACAATCTCATGAAGTTGGATGGTGGCAGTTTAAGACACAGAAAATGAAGCATTGCGTCTCACACTGCATAGTTCACCAGGGACTTCACTACAATGCCTGTGTGCTGAACTGGCTGCAGTTGCTGCAGTCTTACTGTTTGCAGTCCTATTGTTTTATGTCGTTCTTGTGTTCATCATTTTTAACTTTTGTTAGCTGCCCAGAGAGCTTTGGCTATTGCGCTGTATATAAAATAAATAAATAAATGCACAATGTGTGATCATGGCTAGTAACTTAAGACAGACTATATAAAGGGATTTGAGAAATTCATGGCTGTCTTAGCCAAAGTCATTCCAGAAACCGAATTACCAGATTTTGTGGACATACATAATACACATTAATTACATACACATAAAAATATGTATCACCCAGTGTGGTGTCATTGGAAGGGTGTTGGAGTGGGGCTTGAGAGATCTAGATTCTAGTCCCCTTGGGGACTTTGATGTGGTTGTAGGGAATAAATGTTGATGAGGAAGACGATGTAAAACACTTCAGATTCCTCACAGGAGGAGAAGAGGCATCATATAAGAGTAATAGCAAACGGACATGCCCAAACATCTGCTTGCCTAGACCCCAAAGGTCACCTGGCAACACTGTGGTCTTTATGGTTCCATTGAAGATCTACTGCTTTCTCAGGATTTTTAAAGGCAGTTCAAACATGACTTTTATTTTGGTTACTTCTTTGGTTTAATTCTGCTTTAAAGCCAACATACTATATTATACTTTCCAAGGCTACAATATCTTATGATTTTAAGTTTTGTGTTGTGAACTGCTAAGACAATTTTTGCTAAACAGCAGAACCAGAATGTGATACAGATTTTTTTTTTTTTTAAGTTTAGGGTTTATGCTTTAAAACAAGCACCTTGAAGGTGGCCCAGAATTCAGCTGGTAGCCAATGCAGCTGCTGTTTACTTCTACTGCTATCAGTTCTTGTTAGCAATCTGTCTGCTCTGTTTTGCACCCATTGAAGCTTCTGGGCCATTTTCAAGGGCAGCCCCACATAACTACTATAGCACACTACTATAACAGTGTGTTATAGTAGTCCATCCAAGAGGTTACCAAGGCATGGATAACTATTGCTGTTCTGTCTGTCCAGATAAGGTTGAAGTTGATGAATTAACCAAAGGTGGTAAAAGGTACTTCTAGTCAGAGTCCACCTGGCATTCCAGTGACAGCTCAGGGTCCAGAAGTACCTCCAAGATCTGGATCCTGACCTTTAGAGGAACTTGCAACCCCACCCACGACAGGGCACACATCCTCCATCTGGACATAGGAGCAACCTAGGAGTATCACCTCCTTGTGTCTGGATTAAGCTTGAATTTGGTGGCTCCCATCCAGTCTATCACCCCAGTCAGACACTAGTTTAGAACCATCACTGTCTCATCTTGGCTGGATGAAAAAGAGGGGATACTTCAGCCCAAACTTCCTGATGACCCCTCCCAGTGGCTTCATGCAGATGTTAAAGAACATAGGGAATAAAATGGAGTCCTGCAGTACTCCGTGGCATAATTGCCATGGCACAGAATTACATTACCCCAGGGACAACATCTGCACTTGGTCAGTCAGGTCAGAGTAAAACCACTGCAATCAGTGTCCCCAGCTCCCAACCCAGCCAGTCTTTCTAGAAGGATACCATAGTTGATGGGACTGAATGCCACTGAGATGTCTAAAGAACCAACAGGGACATAGTCTCCTTGTATTTTTCCTAGCAAAGGTCATCGAACAGGGCGATCAAGGTGGTTTCTTTTCCGTAACCAGGTCTAAAACTGAACTGAAATGAGTCTAGATACTCAGTTTCTTCCAAGAGTGCCTGGAGTTGTCCAGCCACCATACTTGGGATTAAATAAACACATTTGTCCATCTGTGGATTTGTGCAAACATGTATGAATACATTTGTGCAAAAACTGAGTCTGTCAGTGGCTGGACAGAATGGATGACAGAAGGAAAAGGGTTTCTGAAGCAAGGGTCAGTGTGGTGAGACCATTTGAATGAGGTACGACTCAGAGGATCCAGGTTCTAGTCCCACTCGGCTATGAAGCTCACTGGGTGACTATGGGCCAGTCATGGAATCTCAGCTGAACCTACCTCTGGTGTGAGGATAAAATGGCAAGGAGGAGAACTGTGTGAGCTGCCTTAGGTTCCTTGCAAAGGATAGAAAGGTGAGGTGTAAATGCAATGCAACAATTTTGCAATAGTAATAAAACAACCTCCATGCATCTGCATTGCCCACCACCCCTGAGTGCAATTGCAGCTTAGTGTGCACGTGCAGTGGAGGAAGGGTGTTACGTCAGTTGCAGAAGGACGGGCTAAGCATCCTTTCGCCACACAATGTGGTTCTGATGAGAAACATCTCCTTCCCTGTTTATGTTTAATACCTTCCTGTGGTTAAATAAAGAAAATTACTCAAACAAATTTGCTGGTTAAACATTTAGTATACTACCTAGCTTGCCCCTTCTTTTATATTTCTCAGTCTGTCCCCCAGGCAACAACAGCATATTACTCCTCCCCAGTCCACTTTAAGTGCTCAGCCATACCTTAGTTCAGACTAACCCAAAAGGTGATAATTATTATCTTTTCCACAAACCTTTACTTGGACATAATCTCCAAATGAGAGAACTCACACCTGCTATTCTTACTGGGAGGAACATGCACTCCCAATCCATGGAAGCAGGAAAATGTTTCTACTCGTAATGCAGAGCTTTCCTCCAGTGTAAGACCTACTTAGGGTAGACTCACTCACAAATGGAATTCAATTTAGTCTAATATCAGATACTAACCAGAAAACATAAATGTTCCTTGGCAGCATCTGCCTATGAGCCTCTTACATGGCATTCGATGCCACTTGTTGCCTATTCTCCAGATATTTGATTGGAAGCCCATACCTCTATAGCTTAATATGGAAGGACAAAATTGACCAGTTCACACGATCACTGTGATCCATTGCGTCTTAAATAAGCCATGGTGGGCTGTGAAGTTAATGCAGACTAGTGAGGTGATTGCAAATTGCTTCTTGTTGGTACATGGATAAAAATCATGTGTTAGTCACCACTAACTTAAGTCTCATTCACTGAATTGGCTCTACTCAAGTGGGACATAGTTTGGGTTTTTCTCTGTGCCTGTGCTTATCTTGGGAAACTGTTTTCCAGTGAGCAACACAGCCAAGGTTCCTGTTCCTTAGGGCTGAGGATAGATATCTTTCCTGTGTCACAACCTGCAATCAGAAATGAGCTGGAGATGGGCATTATATGTAAGTGAGTTGGGAAATTAGGAAGAAGAAAAAGCACTGAGCATTTCCCTTCTTATAATCGTTCTGCAAATTAGATACTTACATTTCCTTCAGAAAATAAAGGGTTAAACTGACCAAATCAGAATATCTGCAGAATATGGCAGAGCTCTGGCCCCTTTCTCTGCCCTGGGAAAGGAATTGTGCTGGCTCTTCTCCAATGTGAACTAGATCAACTCGGAGGGAACTGAGATGGGGGGAAGGGAGTGTTTTGGGGCAGGGAGGACAGAAGACTACAGAGGTCAGACTATGAGACATCCTAATGCCTCTCCAGCCTCCTTCCTTTTGACCCCAAGATGTTCATGCTAGATAGGCAAAAACCCACTTAGTGAAAACAGGGAAGCAATGATCCCATTGGCCAGTTCTCCTGCTCTACTGAGGATAACTGTAAGCCACTGAGTTCATGGTTTTAGCATCATCTTGGTAGGATTGCAGCCTACAGTAAATGGACTATAAACACATAGAGAATGTTGGCCTACAAACATTCATACAGAGTTGCATTTCAGACAGGAGAATGCATTTCAGTATCCATGCCGTAAAGCCGAAGGCACAGCTGCAGCTGTTGTCTCATTTGATACTTAAACACTATTCCTGTCTTAATCTATGGAGGGAGAGGGAGAGGGATGTTGATGGAACAGTTTTGGGGTGTTGGGTTCCATGAGAAGGAGTGCATTCTGGTTGGACTATGCAGGGAACTTTACAAAATGACATGTGCACATTTTGAATTTCGATGTGTGTGGATATCGTGCTAAAGCATGAAGCACAGCACACATAACCTGAAGCAGCAATTTTAAAACCTAACAAAGAAAAGAAGAACAAACAGACAAAACCTTTTTGTTCTCATCTTGCAGCCATTCTGCACGAAAAGAAAATAGCTCAATATGACATAAAATATATATCCTCACCAAGAACTCTAGGAGGCCAGCTGCAGTTACATGTGGTTGTGCTATCCATGTGGAACAAGGCAGATCAGAGGAGTTGATTTCACTAGGAAATGTGGAGGTATACTGAGCAAAACCAAGCAAGGGTACTGGCAGGCTTGTTCTCCAGCACATCAATCTACAAATGAAAATCTACAAATGAGCAGCGCCATCAATGCAAACTTCAGGATAACTCCTGTGACAATCCCATCTACTAAAAGTGGACAACTTGTTTGTTCCTGGATCTTTTGCCCTCCCTCACTAACAGCACTAAGCCTGCATTTGTACCTACAACACATTTGAAGCTAAGGGATTCCTCTTCTCTGGAAATATCAGAAGAATTCTGAGGAAAGCCAAGGTCTCTGATAACAGCAGGTGGGATTTCTGAAGATGGATGGTATTCAGTTATCTCCTACTGCTATCAGGATGGCTTCTTTCAGAAGAATAGAGAGAAGGTTGTTCCCACAAGTAGATTGGGGATGGGGAAGGTGCATAAGTGGAAGTCTGATAGTGACCCTGGGCCAAAACTCTCACTTGAGTCTCAGGTGGATGGTGGCCAGGAGCACCATCCTCCAACTGTAGCTAATTTACCAATTGCAGCCATATCTTGACAGACAAAGCCTAGCCACAGTTATGCATGCCCTACCAACATCCCAGCTGGGTTATTCTAATGTGCTTTACAGGGGGCCACCCTTAAAGACAGTCTGGATGGTCCAACTGGTTCAAAGTAGGGCCACACAATTGCTGACAAGAACTAGTCTGTGAACCCATAGCAAAACAGTTTTATAACAACTAAATGACTACCAATAGAAGCCCAGGCCCAATTTAAAATGCTTGTAGTTACATCTAAAGCCCTAAACGGCATGGGTTTGGGGTATGTAAAGGATCATCTGCTCCAATATGCCCCTACCCATCTAATAAGAAACAGTCAGGAAGACTTTCTTAGGAAGCCATCCCCTAGGGAGGTGAAGGGAATGCTGGCTAGAAGAAGGGCCTTCTTGGCAGTTGTGCCCCACCTCTGGAATAGGCTCCCCAGAGCGGTGTGCCTGGTACTGATGCTGTTAGCATTTTGGCACCAGGCAAAGACTCACCTTTTCTCGAGTTATTTTAACAATGGATTTTAATGTCTTTCTGGTTTCAAAACTGCCCCCATGTTTGTTTTTAGTCAATTTTAGTTTGAATTGTTTTATTTAATGTTTTTATTATAATTTTATTTGATGTATTATATTTTATATATTAATATGTTGATTTAATGTTATTGATTTTAGAATGTAGTGTTGTTTTTATATTGTAAGCCACACAGAGAGTCCAAATATGGGCTATTGTAGCAGCATATGAATTCATTAAATAAATTAACAATAAATAAATGGAACAATTTACCCTTAGGTTGCACAGACCCCCAAAATTTTGAGCTTTTTATCCTTTGTTCTGCCTTTGTAGTAAAATTATGTGCACTAAAATGGGACTGGAAGTAGAAATTCTCTCTCATTAGTGAGAGAAGCAGAAATACGGCCCTGTACAAAATGCTACCATATACTGGCCTTGAGGGAAATAAAACACTGTTCTCTGGGACTTGTTCTAGTTTAATGCAGTTCAGCATTTTATTCTCTTGTAAAGTTCATATACAATGAAATATATGCATAGGTATGAAATTCAAGCAATTCATTCAAATTTAGTTCCCATACTTGAATGGCCATTTTATATTATTATTTCTGCTGCTCTGGAATAGCACATAATTTGTAAAAAAATACTTCTCATAATTATGAATATTGTAAAGGGCAACCCACTTTCCCATGAGAAGACAAACACTTTATTCTATTAATATATATAAGCAGAATAGTTTACAAAGACATAAATTATGTAACTACTTACGAACACATAGCTCCCTCGGAGCCAACTGAAACAGAAACTACTTAATTTGACATCTGTAATCCAGTCAGTTCTGCTTTAGCAAACTGACAACCACAAATCAACAGTGGAATAACCATAGTTCCTAATTTGGCAGGTAGAATTCCTGGTACTGTCCAACATGTAAGGAAAGAACTCACAGGGTACAACACTTGACTCTGTGAGGTGATGCAGACCAGAAGCTACAGCCAAAACTTGACAAGAGGTTTGCAATGCAAAATTTCAGTACAAAGTCTCCACAGAAGGCCAACATGTGCTTGACAGGTTGTACAAACCAGCACACAGGGATGCAATTCAGATCAGAGCATCACATTCCAACAGGAGAATTATGGATTGGAGGTGGGTTAGCTTTCTGGTTTTTAGGTCCGAGCGGCACAACAAGATCCCAGTAGTGGTATGTGCTTGGTTGGCCTTGGATCTGTAAAACAGCTGCTTTCCAATTTTCCCCATCCCTTCCCCATTTTTACCCTGTTCTATCCATTTTCACCCTAGTGTTTTATTCCCCTCCACCCCTCTGTTCTATTCTTTCAATAAACTTGTTTTATTCCCCATACTTGGGTGATCATGTACTAAATACAGAGTCTGGTCTGGGAATTGAGGGCCAGGGAATCTCTGGGCAGTAAATGATCCATCTGATTGAGGGGAATGGGGAATCCCTGTATTGTATGATATACAATAAACTAATATTATAAACAAAAACATAGCAATAAACATCATTTATAACAATATACACTACATAACAATATACTGCTGAGAGTAGGAAGGTAACATAAAAAGTTAAAACAGTATGGATTAAAATTCTAAGACTCAATAACATTTAATTCCATTAAAGTTTGTATGAGATAAAATCAATTGTTAAAGCTAAAGACTTCATCTTTTATGGGGAGTGTGACCCCATCTAGGACAGTTTGAAGCCCCTCATCCCCAGTCAGACTGTTCACCAACAGTACCTACATCTTACCTGGACTGAGTTTCAATGTATTCATCCTCATCCAGCCCATTATCAAGCTCAAGCAGTGATCCAGAATGGAATCTGCCCCACCTGGGGTTGATAAGATTGAGATGTAAAGCTGTGTGTCATCAGCCCCCACCTCCGAATGGCCTTTCCCTGTAGTTTTGTGTACATGAAACAGCGTAGGGGGACAATAAAGAGCCCTCCTCCTAGCATGGTCATCTCACAGGGTGACTAAGGCATTCTCCATTCCAAACCCTGGTCTAAATGGATCTAGATAATCCATTTCATTTAAGAGTACCAGGAACTGCTTCGCCACCACCATTCAAGCACCCTGCCCAAAAAATGGAATTCTCACAACAAACATGTAATTTGCAATGCCCCCTGGGTCAAAGTTTGGTTTATCCCAGCCTACTTCAGAGAGTCTGGAACCATTCCCTTTCTTAAAGAGGCATTGATAGCCTTCTAGACCCAAGTGTGAACCCCTTTGCTAGGTCTCCTGATGAGCCAAGATGGACAAGGAAAAAAATAAACAAGTGGTGACATGAACAGAACTGAGTTCTTTGTCCACATCATCATAAATAGAAACTCATCCATCAAAATCATGTAAGATAGTACTTTGGATGCCTCGCTCAATGGGACTAGATCAACTAAAGAGTTGAAGTCCAGACTTTGTCTTCAAAGTGAGAAGTAAATACATCACAGCAAACCACGTAAAGCTCAGAGATCTCACCTGATGTTCCAGCCTGTAGGAGATAGGTTTCCCAAACTACTCAGAAAAGTTCAACTGGGTGACACTATAAAGACACAATGGAAGTGGCAAAATATTGATGTTTTGCCACCTTTATTGCCATGGAATAGGCCCTATAACAAGCTCTAAGCTGTGCTTGGTCAAGTTTGTCTTGAGATCTTCTCCACCTATGGTCTAGCTGTCTCCCTTCTTGCTTTGTTGCCCCAAGCTCAGATGTATACCATGGAGCTGCTTGGCCACTGCAAGGGTAGAGATGGCACTAAGGAGCTATCATGAAAACCACCTGAGTCTTCTCAGTGTACCTTGGGCTTCAACAGAAGCACCAACCATGTGAGCTGGGAATTCTCCCAGAGAGCTCTGGAAACCCTATGGATCCATCAGTCTCTTAGGTGGACCATCTTAATAAGTTCCCCATGAGTGCAGAAGGGAAAAGGGACCACAGCCTAAACCTTACCAGAAAGTGGCCAGACCATGACAACAGGGTAAATGTTAACCCCTCCATATCAGGGTTGCCATCATCCAGATCTGAACCAGCCTGGCATATAACAGCAGCACCAGCAGGTCAGAGGACTGACTGACATGGCTACCAGGAACCATCTGGCTGGGAAGAGCTAGAAAAGCTATCTTATTTTTGTTCTCCTACACAGGCATGTTCCTCTCACACCACCATATCTCTCCCTGCCCATAACCAGCCCAATGGCTATACACTTAAGCCTCCCCTCCATCACCAGACAAAAATTAAAACTCACTTATCCCAGCCTCAGCTGAATTGCAAAACACACACACCACTTCCTCAGTGGGCCCCAAATTGGTCCCAATTGTATGATGCCCTTTGGAGTCACCTTCAGCTGCCAGCCCTGGACCACTGCCCTGGACATGGGGTGCCAAAAGAGCCCCGCCTCTGGGGTGATATCTGGGCTTGGCTGCTGGCTGGCTACAGGCTGCCCCAGGTGGGGTCTAAGTTGAGAGGAGCTGCTCATGGAGTGTGCAGGGAGGTGGTGACAGAGCAGCAATGATGCAGCAACCAGGCAAGTTAGAGAAATCTTCCTATCTAAATAATAATGAAGAAGCACTATTGTTGTTGTTGTTGTTGTTTTAATTCAAGTAGTTAACAACAACAGTGGTGGTGGGTATTGATGGATGACTGCCAAGACTGAAACAGTACAGTAGTGCTAAAAGAAAAGTTAAGCACATGCACACATAAACTTGTTGCATGTTTGCTAATACAGTCACATGTTTCTAAAGTTAGAGCTTGGGAGGAATCTCTAATATCTGCTGGAAAGTATAAGGTGTCATTGTATCAGTATGGGTTTGATGCGATTTCTTGCATGGCTATGATCTCAGTTTTAATGAATGGCTGAATCACGGTGCATTTGGGACTTCACACCATAGGTAGCAGGTGGTGTATGCTATCAGCACCATTAGTGCCTCTGTTCTTCCTGACTGATGACAACGGCTACGCTTAAAAGATCACAATTGCTCACCCTTTCTCCTTTTGGAGAGACGTGTTTGTACAATGAAGAGTTGTTGGGAAGGTTGGTAGATTCTCTGCATCCAGGACATTTCTATGCCCCAGTCACCTCTCCATGACCCCAGCTTCCCAGTGGGCTGGCATTTCTGCAGCTGGCCTGGGGAGGAGTGAGGGAGTAGTCCCATCTGAAAGATAAGAGGATCATGTGCAGAGAGAGAAGAAGAGAAATAACATTATGGTCTTTTGCACTCAATGCTTAGACTAAGCTTTAGGATGTGGCTAGCTCAAGACAGGTCCAAGCAGTTATTAGTGCTGGAATATGTATTTAGGTTTTAGGTTTGCTTTGGTGAGAGATGGGGGGTCCTTTTGAGTAAAGGAAGATTTTTTTTTTTTTTTTTTATCACAGCTCCTGTATGCCCATATGGCGATTAGGAATGAGGACAGGACCTTCATTTCAGGGATGCTTGAGTCACCTATACAAAGCTACAGGGATTGTATGGAGATGATAAAGGGGGACAGAGGTGGAGTGGGAAGGGACAAAGATAGAGGCATGGCACACCCTTGTCCCTGGGGAGCCAAGAGAGAGCTCATCTGGTAGGAGGATGAGCAGAGACCTTTTTCAGCCTTGTAGAGATGCACACTTAACATTAAATGTTACTCAGATAGATAGTAGAATGCAGAATGGAGATTTCAGATCCTTTCCTTTGCATATCCCCTTCATAACATTGATAAAAGTTGTTGCCCATTTAAACCTGACAACTCTTATGTATATGGCAGCAAAACAAATATTTCAAAGAAAAGGCTGGGCTAGAACTCATATGCCTGATTTTTACTAGCTTTGCATGGGCAAGAGGTGTTGGTGAAGGACAATTTCATATAAATGACCTTACCTTGCAGTCTGAACTGAGTCATTCTCCAGGAAGAACTATATACTATATAATGTAATTATAATGAGCATATTTTCTGTCTTGCGGCTCTTGGGTATTCCTTCTGACAGTCTCTTAGTGAAACATACTGAATTTTCTGCAAATAAGAATATTGCTTTGCAATATGAAATGTTTTGTCAGTTGATAAGCAAAGCTTCAATTGTTCCTGTTCACAGCAGTAGACCAGAATGTCTGCTCTGACCAAAGAAGGAGGGTCAGTAGGTACAACTCATATTGGCCAGAGTATCTGCTCTTGAGGTTTTCTGCTGAAACAGAAAAAAGGAATTAATCATATTGCCATTTAAGTTAAATAGCACTGAAGGATTTAAACAGTCTTATGCCGAAGTATGTCCCAAATGATATACTATTGGTGCCAGAGGAATATGGAGGCATGCATATTGTCTGCACATGTAAGAAAGGCAATAGGTTAGTGCAATTATTAGTTACTATTCTATCATGGCAATTACCAGTCTAACAAGATGAAGAAATAAATAGCTGCAAATATATTGTCTTTGGATATCATGCTATTAGTTGTGGGTATTTACAAAAGAACAGGCATAACTTATGCATATCCAGGGTACAAAGATCTCACCTAAGAATGGTAAATTTACTGTATTCTTGGTAATAGCACAGATAAGATTTAGAAATACTGAAATCTGAGATCTGGCATGGTTTTTTTTACCTTCAAAATCTCAAGCAGTTTCTACAATTCATTATATAAGCGCATTAAACATACACTGATACACCATAGTCATGAACAAAACACAATTTAAGCTTTTAAAGAGCTGTTTAATCTTTATCCTTTGAGAACTAAAGCATCTTATGTGATACCACATTTGGGATATGTTTCTAGATTCATTTGCAACAAATTTGCAGAAATCTCTGGGATGGAGAAAAAAAGAGATAGAACAGAAATATGGCTGTAGAAATCTGCAGAGTGGGGAAGATGATCAAGACGGTACAGGAAATTATATGGTACAGGGAAAAAAATCTGACTGTACAGAGAGATCTGTGGATGGAAAACTATGTTCAGGTTTGCTTCAATTTTATTGTTCAATCCTGAACAAGTTTACTAAGGAGTAACTCATACTAAGTTCAGTAGGATTTCTCCCAGATGAAGGGATGTAGGATTGGATTCCCACTCAGAAATACAACCATCATTGTCTGCACTTAAGGCAGTTCCAATAGTTACTAACATTGGTAACTTGAAAAATAAGCAACCAAAAATAAACATTTTGGTTCTGGTCCTGGTGCGGGGGTGGGGGGAATCCAAAATCGATTATACCTTTACTAAGACTTTTGGTTGGTGCTAGCACAGGTGTCTAACTATGCATTTTAGTATTTTTAAAGGTCTATGATTATGAGGGTGCTATAAATTTCATACTACAATGTTTAGTGCAGATGTTAAACTTAATAATGATAGTATTTGTAAAAGGAATAGCAAAAGCGAAAATGAAAATTGAAAAAAAAAAGGCCAAAAGGCCAAAGCAATAGAAAAAACAATAATACTTTGAATAATAATGCAGAATTGTTTCTGGTGGCAGCTCTGTCTGTCTCCTCACCTGGTCAGGTGGCCAGAAGCAGCAGAGCAACATCCTTCAGTCTCTGTCTGGTACGTTTCTGCTGGCTGGTGTGTTTGCTGGGAGGACCTCTTCACCTTTGCCCAGGACTCAGAGCAAAGTGGTTGCTACGCTTGGCCTCTGGATTATCTTGTGGTACTGCTGGTAGAGTGTGGGAAAGTGAGGGGAGAGTGAGTGAGGACTTACAACTATCACTTTATTTAATAGGTGTTACTCTGCAGTAATTGTGTAACATTGTGGCCTATGAGTACGGGTTCTTATAGTGGAAGTATACATGAAGTATGCCTATAGTCAAGGCTATGGTTTTCCCAGTTGCAAGGCATGGCTGTGAAAGCTGGGCCATAAGAAAGGCTGAGCACCGAAGAATTGAGACCTTTGAATTGTGGTGCTGGAGAAGACTCCTGTGAGTCCCTTGGACAGCAAGGAGATCAAACCAGTCAGCCTTAGAGGAGATCAACCCTGACTGCTCTTATAAGGGCAGATATTGAAGATGAAACTCAAATACTTTGGCCACCTAATGAGAAGGAAGGACTCCCTGGGGAAGACCCTAATGCTGGGAACAATTGAGGGCAAAAGAAAAAGGGGACGGCAGAGAATGAGGTGGCTAGATGGAGTCACTGAGGCTTAAGTGGGCTCCGGGGGATGGAGGAGGACAGGAAGGCCTGGATGAGTGTTGCCCATGGGGTCGCAGTGGGTTGGACACGACTTCACAACGACAACAACAAATATATTCTCACACTCCATTGCCAGCCAAAGTCAGTTTGCAAACAACTGATGAAAGTTTAAGGTGAAAGGCACTCCATTCTCCCCATCTGGATTTGATCCTGAAAGGTCCAAGGGAAGTGTGGATGAATGTAGCATATGTTTTAAGAAAGGACAATTTGGATCAATATTGTTTGGATCATTATCCAACCTCTTATCCTCATGGGACTGGGCCCTAGAGCCCTTAAGTGCCTAGGCAGAGACTTCATGCATGCATGCACACACAAACACACATTGTTATGTATGTTGATAAAACACCACACAAAAATAATCTTGATGAACTCATATGTGTCATCATATTAAGATTGTTGTCTAGCAGCGATTTTGGAGTATTTTATTGATGTGAACAGGTAACACAGGCAAAGTCACACACAAAAACCTGACAGCTATGCAGAACATCTGCAATGTTCAGCACAAAACTCAAGAAATTACAAGCAAGATAGAAAACAAAAAAACGTGTGCATGTGTGTGCACGTGCATGCATGTGCATAAAATAGTGATGAAACAAAGCGACAACCTCCCCATCCATTATAGATGTGATCAGACTTAAGATGAAATGTAAAAGGACATGGCACTAGAACAGAGTTATAGCTTAACACATAGAAAAGAAAGTCTTACAGAGCAATGTCAAAAGAAAACAGAAAAAGCAAAACATTATGAAAGTTCCACTCTTTAAATTCAGTTTCTTCTTTACTATTATACAGAAACTGGCCCTAGGTAAAATACTCATGCTCTCTCTCTCTCACGCACAATATAATTCAGGACTGTCATGGGATGTTCTTTGAATATGTGGTCCTCAAATAAGAGCTTTCAAGATTTTAGGACAAATGTCTTTAAAAGCCTTTGGATGTGCATCTGACATAGCTCTTTGGATCGTGGCCTATATTTTATATTATTTTTAACTTTCAGAAAGCAAGTTGATAGCTTTCTTCCTGAAAACAACAGGTTTCTGGCAGTATGTTGGAAAACCAACAGTCATATTGCATTTGCCATCATACTATTAACTTTATTGCTACCATCTTACCATATATCCTTTGTGTCCTTCGTCAATTTGTTTAGAGATATTTTGCACGTGTGACCAAAATCTCAGTTTAGTAATTTTTCCCTCAATATTGAGACAGAAGATTACCCCTGCTAACCTCAATTACAGACAAGATTTGTGGAAAGTTATTCATATGTGCTGAAAGATTTTGGTCTATAATAACAATGCATATATTCATAGAGTTCTTTCTCTCTCCCTCTCCCTCTCTCTCTCTCTCTCTTACTTCCCTAAAGCTACACACTGACCAAGATAAAGGAGATGGAAATTTAAAATACATATTAACAGGAGATGGGGCTGGCAGTTTATTTGTTATAGATGAAAATACAGGAGATATTCATGCAGCAAAAAAGCTGGACAGAGAAGAAAAGTCCCTGTATGTGCTACGAGCTAAAGCTATCAACCGAAAGACCGGAAGGCAAGTGGAGCCAGAATCAGAATTTATCATTAAAATCCATGATATCAATGACAATGAACCTAAATTTACCAAGGACATTTACACAGCCAATGTTCCTGAAAAGTCTGGAGTTGGTAAGTTTAATTTATTATCATATAAAGTACAGGGAAAAAGGAAAAGAGATTGAATGTTAAGTTACATTGCAACCATACTTTAAGTAGTCATAACAACTTCTATAAATATCAATTCACCAGTTCCTGTTTGTCAGCAAACTCTCCCCGTTCCTACCACTCTGGTTCCCATATAGCTTTCGTAAAACCAGCACATTCCAATGGAAACATGTACACCATGTGATGTTAACAATAATTATTACTCACTCTTGTTCCACTGAAAGCAATGCTAAATGTGTCCATACTGATGTACAATTAGTGATGGCACTCTGTTAAACACTTTCATATTTTGTGTAATTTTAGCCACTTTGTGTGCCAAGAGTCTTATGTGCTCACTATCCCTCCATAACCCATAACTGGTCTCTTTGATGCATTCCTGGAACACAGTTCAGGTCTGCTTTGATATTAAGAGCAAATAAGATAATAAGCATAATTTGCAACCGTAGGGAGGTATCCGAGGTCGCCTGCTGCCAACAAGCCTCACTGCTAGCACTATAAGCAGTTAGCACTCCTAGAAGGCAGTATTTTCACACATTTCTGGGCTTGAACCACTGACAGATGGCGCAGGAAGACAGCAGGAGCAAGACTGGACACCACCTAGAGTTTTGCTGCTTTAAAACAGGCTTGCAAACTATGGTTGGAAAACCAACCCTATTTTCAGTTGACCATCATTTGTGCCATTGCATATATGACAGTAACAATGGTTGGGTTCCGATAACAAACCATGGTGGCTTTTTACTTTTGTTGGGCTGTCGTGATATTCCACCATGTTAATTTGGTCTTTGGAAATCATAAGAAACAATTGATTATTCTATGGTTTTTCTATATCACCATGGCTTCTCATATTGTCTGAACCCAGGATCATGGTTTCTACAAACCTGGCATGTAACCACTACAGAGTGTAAAGAGCAACAATTGTGGGAGCCACTCCAGCCATTCAACCTCAATGTGTGGGCCACTGAGGAAGAGGCAGGCAATATAAAGGAGTGATGAAGCTTGAGATGGAATTTCAGCTGCAGTGGCTAATTGGATGCATGCCAACAATGAGTAAACTGAGCAGGGAGGATGGCAGCCACATAAAGTAGAAACCACTTGATTATCTCTCATGTAGATCATGGTAAAAAAGAACAGGTGAACCATGGTAACCACACCCTGGTTGCCTGTTGTCCTGCATAAACTCAGCCAATGGTTAAAGCTAACTATGGAAGGGCAAAGGAGAAATTCGCATCAGTGGGGGATTTATGTAGTGCATACTTACGATATCAGCAAGGCTACCTTTGCATTAGACAGAATCATTGTTTGGCCATTGACAGGGTCTCAATGGAGCTACTGTTGCTCATTTTACAGACATTTCCTTCAGATGACACTTCTGATCAATTTGGGGAAGCACCACAAAATCCTACAAACCCTTAATAGAAGTTGCAATAGAAAAATGGGCCACAGGGAATTGAGCCTTTTGCATACTACCTTCTAATCACTGAGTGGTGAGACCTCAAGCTGAGAGATCACTTCTCTTCTTCAGATCTGCAGAAGAGCCTTTTTGAGGGCACACTTGAGCACTTTTTGTCCTACATCACTCTTAAGTTATGGAATGCATTCCTTTCAGAGCACATAGTAACCACTCTTGTGTGTGTGTGTGTTTGTTTTGGAAAGATGGTAAGACATATTTCTCAATTTGACCTTCTACATTGTGAATATGTGTTTTAATACTGCTACAAAATAGTGGCCAATTTGGTGGCCTTGGACAGCACCTGGGGGTCATGAAACTCCCAGATCTGAGGTCAAACATAATGCTTCACTCTAACCTTGGAGCTGGGAATTAGAGCCCTACTCCTCACATCTGGTGGGGAAGGAACCACGTCTGCTGTTTTTCAAGATCATGAAAGTAACTTCACAGATGCAGGGAGCAGGGAGGAAGAGAATGGAGTAGGCAGGACCTGAAGTATCCTGAAGCTTCTGCAGTCTTCTTCTTTCCTCCTCCTCAAAAACAGGTGAAACCACTTATCTGATGGAAACCTCAGGCTGGGAAAATAGGGTGCTGAAAATAATCTTTGCCTCTCTTTCTACACTGCACTGGATGTCCATAAACATCTGTGTTGTGAGAGGGGGCTTATGATGAGAATACACCCTTAAATGTTTTAGTGTGCTTGAACAGGTGGTGGCCAGCAACTTCAGATACCCTTGGAGGAAGCAGACCATCTAGGTCCATTTCAGGCTGGTATCAGGGCTGGCTTCAGCCATGGTATCCCTTTGCATAGGCTGGTCAAGTTAGAAGTGGGAGACACTGTTTTCTGTTTCAATTTGGTTTTCTGATTCCAGAAGGTGCTATGGGGTGTGTGTGGGGGGGGTTATGGCTCTGTGCCATGGCAATCATGGCATGGGGTACTTTATGGTTCTCTTTTATCTCCCATGCTGGTTAACATCTACATGAAACTGCTGGGAGGAGCCATCTAGAGGTTTGGGCTGAGGTGTCAGAAGTATGCTGATGACACCCAGCTCTACCTCTCCTTCTCATCTAATCCAAATAAGGCAGTGCCTGCCCTGAATGATGGTCTGGATGAGGGCCAATAAAATGATGCTTAATCCAGATAAGAGGTATTGTTAGTAAGCAGATCATCCATCTGGGTGAGTGACATTTTCCCTGTTGTGATGGGGCTGCACTCCCCCTAAGGGGCAAGGCGTGTAGTTTTGGTGTGCTCCTTGACCCAGAGCTATCCTTGGAATCTCAGGTGCATATACAATGGGATAGAAATGTTTTAAATAAATAAATAGTGTGTGTTTATTGCTTGCTATGCTCTTTTGTGTTGTTATTTTTATGTAAATGATTGCATACTACCTCAGTGACATTTGCAGAACTTTTATAAATAAAATAAACTTAATAAGCTTCAGGGACAGATGCATGGGGACAAAGCGAGGAAGGACCTCCTTGCAGAAACAGCACCTCCACAAAGCCTGCCATGAAACACTCACGCGAGTGAGACCTGGGCTAGCTCCCTTGCCTGTAAGTACACTGAGATAGGCTAAAGGCTTGCACATGATGGTGCACCGTGTCACATGGTGTTTGCTCATTAGGGGAAGAAAGCCAAGACAGAGGCATCTCAAAGCTCTGTTCCTATGGATGAATGGCCGGAACAGGAGATGTGCGCTTACTGAAACTCTTCCTGCCCCACCAGGTCTCTTTAGGAGGTAAAGGAGAGGATACATTCTGTACAAGCAGTTCAAATGTAAAGGCATTTGTGCCAGTTCGGAGGCACCTAGCTTTATTTATTTATTATTTATTAAAACATTTCTATGCCGCCCCTTGCCAAGGCCTCGGGGCGGCTTACAACAAGGGGCGGCTTTAGAATGCATGGCTCAGGAAGTTCACTAACTATACATTGGCCTTTGGCCTGAAGCTGAGTTTTATACACATGAAAGCTAATACTCCATGATAGACATTATATGCTCTTTGAAACTTAACAGGGACATATGGAATGCTTCCACATGCAATTTCTCTTATGTACTCTCAAACACCTTTTGAGACAGATGTACCCACATATTATTTGGAAATAATATATACTGAAGACCTCTATCGTCAACAAAAGCTATTGTTATGGCAAGAAGCCTGCACTTTTGTCTATGCGTAAAATCATTTAGGCAGATGTATCTTTGACATCTCAAATTAGTGTTTATTAGAATTCTCATGCACAAGCTAAACAGAAGGCAGTTTGAGCAAATCAAACTGAAATTATGCAAGGCAGGTTAGGCATATCCAGTTGAAATGAATGTTAATGTTGTTTTTAGAAAAATCAAGCTGGGTTCAACTTTTTAGATGGTCTCACTTCTCAAAAAGCCTTCTGAAAATTATCCTGGTTTTACCTATGCAGAAGACCAATTGCAAGCATTTTGCATAGCTATCCAACAGAGTCCATTCAGGGCAGAACCACAGGCATACAACTGCGTATAATGGTTCAGTTAGTTTCTATATCCTAGCCAGAGAAATGTCCCTGCCTTTTAGTAGGAAATAGTGGAGACACCAGGAGCAAACTTTTACCCTGAACTTCTGCCTGTTATACAGCTATTAAATCCCTCATTGTTTACAGAAGGCAGCACAGTAGAAATCAACCCAAAAGAAGGCCAAATTTTCCAGGAAGCAGTATGCTTATAGCTGCCATTGCATGCATTAAGGTGAGTCAAATGTATGTGTGCAAGGGACTGGTAGGCAATTCCTGTTCTGGATAACAATACTGCATAAAGCACATTTTAAAACCTGTTCTTGCTATATTCAACTTTTGCATTTGTAGGTATTTGTGTGAAAGCACACACCAATTTAAAACTGTTCTAAGTAGGTGAAAAACAGCAGCCATGAAACACAAAATATCAACTGGATCAGATTTGAGGATACCGTGCCTTGTTTCCATGGTGAGCAGCTTCTAGAATGCTCAGCCATTAAGGACCTGAAGAATGAACGATGTGCCGGTGCTGGTGCCTGCCTTCAGCACAGGGCTGAAGGTGGATCCAGGAAACTCCGCTCTACAGTCAGGTTGAGTTTGATCCAGGCAGAATTCTAGAACAACTTATTATGAAGTTCATATGTGAGTCTCTAGGAAAACATATTTGGTTTAGGGTTAGGGTTTATTAAATATGACTTTATTAAGAAAAAGTTATTCCAGACCAGCTATACTTTCTTCTCTGACAGTTACTAAAGCAGTAGATCTTGGGAATCTCATGTGTACGGTATATTTTGCTTCAGAACAGCATTTTGAAAGTTCTCCCAGGATACACCTGTTGACAATATTGTAAAATGTGAGCTAAATGATGCCAGCCTTCAGGGGAGCATCAAATGTGCACACTGAATGCTCATCAATGATTCTGCATTGAACTGATGGGAGGCCTGAAGCGGAACTCAACAGAGTTGTGTTCTGGGCCCTGTGTTCTTCAACATTTGTATGAATTTTTTGAAGGGGGCACAAAACTGGGAGGGTTAGCTGACACCATCAAAGACAGTGTCAAGGTTCAAAAGGAACTTGACCATATGGAACACCGAACAAAACTTTAAGATCACATTCAACAGAAGGAAAAGCAGGGAAGGGTGAGAAATTTGCTTTAGTTGCTTTTGACCTGAATGTATTGTTTGTGCACCCCAGAACCAAACACAACCCTAACACAGTCTGTGTGCTGATGCCTATGATGCACTGATAGAAGCACAGTTTCCAGATAATGAGAAATAAAAGCTCTGTTCCATTCTATGCTGGAGGACAGTGTCCAGTTCCTGGTGCTGCATTTTAAGGACACTGACAACTGGAGGCTATCCAGAGGAGGGAGGTCAAGATCGTGAGAGCTCGGGAACCAAGTTGAATTAGTAATGGTTAAAAGAAATGGGTCTGTTCAGTCTGGAAAATGGAAGACTAAAGGGAGACATGAAATGTATATTCAATTATGTATTCTTATTCTTAATTATTTTACCTATTCTCAATAGTGGAACTTGAGGTTGTTTACAACATTAACAACTTACACAATTAAAATCGAATAAAACACTAATAGAAATATGTAATGTATAAAAATATAAATCCTCTAGAATGTTAAAATATATAAAATACCAAAAGTAAAATACTGAAAGCAGTAAAAATATCACAGATGACATATTAAACGGCTACCAGTCATAAGATGGAGAAGACTAGAACAAAGGGTAGAAATTGAAGAGCAGCTTAAGGGATGAGCTTCCTAAGAATAAGGGTTGCGCAGCAATGGAAGCTGGAAGTGGCAGGTTATCCTTTGTTTGAAGTATTTAAAGAGAGATTGGATGGGCATATCTCACGAATTCTACATTTACATCCTATATAGCAGATACTGAATTCAGCAGGGAAGGTTGTATCAGACTAGATGACTTTCAAGGCCCCTCACAACGCAAAGATTCTCCTGTTGTAAGTTATACTTGAAGGCATTTGTTCCCTACGCATGCCGTCTCCATCCATCTGAGGTGGCTAATAGGCTTTGAGAGACAGATCCTTGGTACCTGTTGTTGTCTTGAGAGCTATCTAAAACTAAGCTGCCAGAACCACATATTATCTCATTGAGTGATTTCAAGTTCTAGTATTATGAGAGGGAGAGGAAAAATTATCTCCCTCTCTTTGCTCCATACCAATCAAAGTTTTATAAAACTATATCATACATTACATATCAAAGCTTTGACTTTCTTTGCATGGAAACTACTCCAGACTCTTGATTTTTATGGCTGCCCTTTTAAAGTTATTTTATTCTGCACTGGCATTTTAATTATGTTTAGTGGCTCATGGCCAAGCAGATGAAGTTTAGCTCTGATATGTCTTATTGGAGATGGGGTGGCCAGACCTAGAAACTGTATTCTAAATGTGGCGCCACCGATTTATAAAGCTATTACAAAAATAATGATACATTTTCCAATTAATCCCTACTATTTTCTAATACGGAACATTCCTCTTTCACTGCTTCTGAACATTGAGTTTAAAGTGATGTAGTCCTGGGAAGAGTAGTAACAATAGAAAATTTTTAAAAGATCACTTCTGGAATTCTGCTAAATGGGGGATATGGTAAAAAAAAAAAAGCTATTCTAGGAGAAAACCCAATAATATTAAACAATATTTATTATAATCTATTTAAAATTCCCTTTAAAAAGACTTAGGGGCA
Organism: Varanus komodoensis; assembly: GCF_004798865.1. Taxonomy (NCBI): domain Eukaryota; kingdom Metazoa; phylum Chordata; class Lepidosauria; order Squamata; family Varanidae; genus Varanus; species Varanus komodoensis. The sequence continues at coordinate 4,868,739 of NW_025335505.1, read as the reverse complement.
CAACATGGTAGGATTGTCCATTAACAATAGTTGTTTCTACAGTTTTGGATTCCCCTTCTATTTTATGTGTGTACTGGATTTGTAGTTGTTAGTCGTGAAATCGTGTCTGACCAACCACAACCCCATGGACAACATTCCTCCAGGCCTTCCTGTCCTCCACCATCCCCCAGAGTCCACTTAAGCTCACACCAACTGCTTCAGTGACTCCATCCAGCCACCTCATTCTCTGTCGTCCCCTTCTTCTTTTGCTGTTAATTGTTCCCAGCATTAGGTTCTTCTCCAGTGAGTCCTTCCTTCTCATTAGGTGGCCAAAGTATTTGAGTTTCATCTGGATTTACCGGATTTACACATTTTGTTAAGTGCTGTCAAGCTGTCTATGACTTATGGTGACTGTAGAAGTGAGAACCCTCCAAAATACCCTGTCCGTGACAGCCTCGTTCAGTTCTTCCAAGTTCAAGCCTGTGGCTCCCTCAAATCAGATCAAGTCATTGCTGCTTTCTGCCAGTGCTACAGCATCATCTACATATCTTAAATTTGTGGGGGTTTGTTCTGCCAATATTCACTCCTTCCTCTAATTCCTTGAATAGATAAGGGAGATTAAATATATCCTTGTCTAACACCTCTGCCTATGGAAAACCATTCTGTTTCTCTGTATTCTGTCCCAACAGTAGCTTCTTGTCCATAATATAGATAAAGCATCAGGCAATCATATGCTAAGACACACTCATTTCTTCCAGGATCATCTATAGTTTCTCATAATCCATGTAGTCTAAGACTTTGCTGTAGTCTATTAAGTATAGGCCAATCTTTTTCTGAAGTTCCTCTGTGTGCTGCAGAAGTCAACATAAATGTGCAATATGATCTCTAATCCCTCTTCCTTTTTTGAAATCCAGTTTGGATGCCTGGCATTTCTGGCACCATATAAGGTAGTATTCTTTGTTGCAACACTCTGAGCATCACTTGCTTACTTGGGAAACAAAAGCAATTGCCCTATGCTGTACTCTTTTGCATCTCTTTTCTTTGGAGTTGGAATATACAATGGTACCTTGGCTCACAAACTTAATCCATTCCATGACTCTGGTCGTGACCCAAACTGGTCATGAGCCAAGTCAAATTTCCCCATAAGGTTCTATGTAAATCAGGTTAATGCATTCTGTGAATATTTTTTTTTAATCACAGGGAAGATGGGCACGATTGCAGACATGCTCAGGGAGGGAGACAGGCATGATTGCAGGCACGCTCAGGGAGGGAGACAGACGTGATAGCAGCCATCCCCCCTCCAAGCACAATCATGGCCATCCCCCCCTCCCCCGCAGCATGATTGCGATCGCACCCATGCAGGCAAGACGGGCGCAATCGCAATTGTCACCCAATGTGGAGTTCACAACCTGAGGAAAAATTTTCCTGAAATTTCTGTTCATGACCCAATTTCGTGAGGCAAGGTACCGCTGTATATTGAATGTTTGCAGGCTGTGGGCCATTGTTTTGTTTTCCATATTTGTTGAAATAATTCATTAAGATTTGGAATAATTCATTATCTGGAGCTTGGAATGCCTTATTGGTGTCCTGTCTAATCCAGGTACTTTATTCTTTGCAAGTGCTTTCAGAGTAGTTTTCATTTTGCTTTCTAAAATTAAGAATTTTCAGCATAGGATTCCACTCAGTAGGATTCTACTTTGATGTATACTTAGATCTTCATAATATACCTCTGATTCAATTAAGTTCTATTGTGCATGCATGAGTCACAGCATATTTCACACTACATAGAATATAAAAACAAAATAGCATTATCCAGCTCCATCCACATACATCCCAACAGTTCTAAAAAGGATATTACAGACCTTGTTGCAAGATTACAGCCTATTCATTTTCTGTGCTGCAAAAGTAAAGTATTTCCTTTCTAATGCAAGCAAGTTTAGGTAGAGAAATAAAACTCAGTCTCAGGTAAGTATTCATGTGACTATAGCTTCAAGTCCTAAGGCATAATGGAGTTAATTTCCTCTCCTCTCTCTCCAGTTCCTTCCCTTCAATTAACAGATGATCATTGACACAGTTAGTTTTGATGTTTATTTCCCATAAACATAACATCAAATGGAAAGTCACCTCAACTGATTAGTTCAAAGCAAGACCCTTGCATCAACATTAAAGTATGCTTTTTAAAAATCATGCTTGCACTCTGAAAATATTTGACAAAACAGTTTTCCTATGCACTTTTATTGGAGTATTTCCCCCCCACTATCTATAGCTCTTTAATCTCTAGACAAAAACATTACTGGCTCAAAGTCCTCACCTCAGCACTTTTCACTCACACCTAATGCTGACACTGCAGTGCAGTATTAAGGGATCTGTTCTGCACAGTTAGAGATGTCGTCCTTCAGATAAGACGGTAAGCCAAGGTCCCCGCATTCAGCCCTCATATGTCTGCACAGGACAAAATTTATAATTCTAGTGGTACTGTGTGAAAAATATTGAGAATTAAATGAAATGTCATGAAAAGAATTCCCTTTATAAGGAATTAGGAAAACAAGGGTGCAGTTACATGACTTTATTTATTTATTTATTTATTTATTTAAAACATTTCTATGCCGCCCCCATCGCAACAAAGCCTTGGGGCGGCTCACACTTGTGAATAAATACTTTCATAAAATACCCTCTTAAAATGCACTAGGCGTTATTGTTAGGTAAACATTGCCTACTAACTTTCTTTTCTATTTCAACCTGTTTTCCAAGAAATCTATGCATGTTACTTGATTTCTGGCTCATATTTTAGATGTATTAACTTATTTCATTTAGCATACTGGGCCAGTTGTCCAACAGAAGAGTGCAACCGAAATTAGACACCCTGTTTCCTGCCATAGAACACTTCTGTGGAAGATCAATAAAAGTTGGCAAGTTGTCTTTCTCAAAAGCTTGTCTGCCATTATAAAGCTTCAATATGTTAGAAATTGGTTTGTTTGAATTGTAATATGAACTAGCCCAACCTTCACTGCCTGAAAGTGAGTACATAATTATCAAGTATTTTTTATACTTCTCCAAGTTTTATCATTCTTGCATCAGAAAGGTGTAGCTTAGGCAAATCTGCTTATAAAAAAAGAATGCATTCAGGAAAACTGCATGTAAAACAAGGCATTTACTATGGAATGCATAAAAAAAACAAGCACATGTGCAAATATTTGTGCAGAAAAAAACCTTCTGTACCTTTATTGTGGAAAGCAAATCAGGTAGTTTCATCCATACGTAATCTAAACAATACCCCAGGAAAGACAAGGTTTTCCCGGAAGACTATTTGAAAGCCAGTGCCGCAGACTATGTTTCTTCTCCTCTTTGCTACAGAATGAAGACAGCAGACTGGCCTAGTGAGAGTGGTGTGTGTGTGCATGTGTGTTGCAATCTTCTCTAAATAAAGGTATTACTTAATTATTTCAAAAGGTATATAGTGCTTCCCTCCAAAATTATCAAAGCAGTAAACATAACAGCAACTTCATGGCTAAAATGTAGCCATATCATTCAACAATATATAAATCATTCTACTGATCAACAATAAAACTGTGACTGGCTAGGCCACACCCCATGGAAAGCCTGAATAAAGAGATAAGTCAAAAATGTAGCCACCTGTTTGATATACATTGGGAGCACATTCCAGAGAACAGGTGCTGTGATACCACATCTTCTCTTACTAGTGCTGCTAAGACAAGCTACAGAAACTGTATGGCACCATCAAAATTACTCCTTCCACAAAGACCAAGCAGGGACATAATGGGTGAAATGATCCCTGAGATACCTAGTCCCAAATTGTTTAGGGCTTTATACATCAACAACAAACCTCAGATTTGGCCTAGTAGTTAATTGACAGCTCATGCCAGACAAAATTTGTAGGAATTCATCAACCTTCTTCCTGCTTACCATGCAAGACTGATGGTTCACACAATAATGGTTCACTCTGTGTGTTTCTTCAATTCATGCTGAATTTGCTATTGCTTTCTAGAGGTTACCAGGTAATGGAAACCTGCTGTAGCCACTTAATGTACTGATTAACCAAATATTAAGAATAAAAAATAATGGTTGATGGGTGGATTCATTATGTCCTTGGAAAGTAATAAATCCACTCATGTTAATTCATATGACAGTTTTTGAATGCAAGTGCTTGACTGTAAGTGCTTGTTCTGTATATATGAATTTTTGTGCAAACACAATATTAAAGTACATCTTGGGAGCAGTAATTTGGAAACTCAGTCTTGTGTCATGTTGTGTACCATTTCCTGATCATTTGTCTTCAGGGTTCATTCAACAAATACAATGCATGAGCAGAAATGGCATCCCTAAGATGTAGACTGCACTGCTCTGAAGCTTGCAAGACATTTTGAATGCAATAGTGAATTCATAGAACAGGGTTGTTAAAAGGTTAGCATTGCATTGATGAATTTCAACTGATGAGCTGATTAATTATGATATTCAGCGGCATCACTAATCATAAAGAGTATACAAGTTTTCTGGAGCATATCTGAGATGAATTCCTACAGGTGCAGCTTGTTGAGTGAGGGTGAAAATGCTACACTTTCATTCCTTCTTCTGCACAGCTATGTAAAAATGAACAAGAGCACCTCCGGTGTCTGAATACCATAGGCCTCCCACATTCAATATGTAATTATATGACCAACCTCCTACTTCAGGGGAAAAACAATAAACCTAATGAAAGCCAAAAATGAAAAGATATGATTTGGAAGGAGTCAGAAGGTGGTTTAACTGTAACAGAAGCAGCTTAGATACATGTAATTGCCTTGCTAGATTAGACCAAGGCCTATCCAACTGAACTTTCTGTTTTCAGTAAAAGTATAGCTGTTTTTGTCCCTAGCTTCCATTATGAGAAGTGCTTGCCTTAGATCCTGAGCATTCTCTTAGCCAGTGACAGTCCTATGAAGGATTCATTTTTCTACTCTTTAGAAATCATCAGATCTGATGGTGAACACATTCGGTTAGTTAATTGATGCATTATGAGAAGCAGCAATCTGAATAAGGGGAAGATACTGTATTTGCAAGGTCATGGGTGGGCCAAAAATCATGACTGGTGATCGCAACCATCCCTGGCTCTAGAATGCAATCTACATGATTTGCATTCATTCTGGGGTCAATGGTATGCACGTGCATTTACCTTATCCCCAGAACTGTTGAGGTGTGTGTTGTCTTAGGTTGTGCAAAATCACAGTTGAAGCAGATGTTAAGGTATCAACCTTTATCCACAACAGTGAAAGGAAGACACTGCATGGGACCAGAACAGCTGTGTTGGAACCTCAAGAAGAATGTTTTGAATCTGGAGTGAGGGAGAGGGCACGAATACTTGCAGATTAGAGATGTGGGAGGGACTTAGACTATGCAACCAACCCTTTGTACAGAAAGTGACATGAGCAGGGGTTGAATTAGAAGGGCTTGGAGATATCCATTGCACTGTCTCCTAACCCAGTCATTTACTTTCACTCAAGTTATTCTCAGTGTCTCAGTATTATAAGTAGAAATATTGGTCAGAAATGGTATTCTCCACAGAGTTATTAGAATTTAAAATGAAATTAATGATGTCTCTGACTTTGGAGCATGCACACAGTATTGTTGAGCAAGCAGCCCTGGATAGTTTTCTTCTACTTAGAACATGTGATGTGCTCTGTTATATTCTGCTTACTATTTGCATTTGACTTTTAGTGGACACCAAAGACTTGGCAAGGAATAGATTACACACACCTGAAATTTTATGTATTCATTTAGAGAATGCAGAGCTAACATTTAAAAAGTGTGGAGGGGGGGAGATATATACAAAAAGGGTGTATGCGAAACATTTTGCTACACGTGTTTAAGTGCAATAAGCTTTTCAAAAGACCTTAGTGACAAAAAGGGGATCTATTTTCTAACATTTGTTTTTGATCAGCTTCAGCTGTCTAAAGAAATTGCATGAAATATTGTGCCATTCTCTTTGCCATTCAAGAGGAGCAAATGTTGAACAGATAAAACTCTTGCCATTTTTACAATTAGATATATAAGTGCTTGCATTAACTTAGATTAAATATTTATATCTGTTAAAAGCAGCATTGTATCTGCTCTGCATTAAGTATATGAAGGAGGAATAAAGTATCTAGGTGTTTTCTTCCATTCTTTAACTGACTATCTTTTTTCTGTGTTGCAAGATTCATTATGAACACTTTAAATACCTGGTTGGATCCATATCTGGAAATGAATGGACCTGATTCACACCTAATTGTGGATGAGAATACAGTTATCTTTTCAACTTTGCATTTCTCCAAATCCCTTAGCTTTAAAATATATAAATTTTGTGTATAGATAGGTATGCTTAATTATAAAATATGAATTTTACAATAAAATGCATGAAATGCATTTTAATATGAGAAAATAGAATGAGGAGCTATAAAGCTAAGCACATTGAAAACTTATAAGGGCAGCAGTAGACTGTTCTAGTCTTTGTTTCAGCTTAGTTGGTAGTTTAACAAATCCTGGCAACTAATAGATTAGCTGTTGTCAAATTGCTATAATTAATATTTCAGGTGATTTTGTGATGTTCAGTGCAAACACTTCTTTCCATGTATCATAATACAAAGTGAAAATTTAGTAGAGGTGGCTGAAAATGTCAAACTCAATTTTGCTTAGCTGCTTCCCTGCCCCATACTATTAAGTTTCCCCTGCTTCATTCCCAGATCACACTGTGATTAAGAAAGTATTGACAACCACACATAGTTCTGTGCACATTTCCCTAATACATGCATTTTGCGTATATTATTTTCAAAAGTCATCATTTTAAATGTACATTCTGGATCATGTTTAGGTTTAGGACATGGAAATTTGCTAAGTCTGTGCTGAAATGTGAACCACACACATTTCTCAGCTATCCCTAGGATTTAAGAAATGGTATAGCAACCCATTAATTCAATTGCATAATGGTCTTTACTGGGTCCAAAATCTGTTGAAAGATCTGGAGGATGGGAACCCATGGCTATTTATTTTTAAGTCAGGTTTTACTTATCTTGGTACCTAACTGTATGCATTTACCATTGCAACTGTCAGGGCTTTTCTCTAAATCATGAAAAATACCAGCATATCAAATAGGAGTTGTTTTGAAAACAGAATGCGAAGCCAATCAACTTTACACAGACTCTCCTCAGAACCATAGAATATATCCAAAGAATGTAAATGTGACTGCAGCATAGACAGAGAGAGTATACTTCCATTTTTCTAAGGCAACCTAAATTCCTGTAAAGTCTCTTTTATTCATGACACATGCAGGCAAAGGTACTTTGAAAGTATGTCTAAATTTCTAAGCTGATAAAGGACCCATTAAAATAATAATGGCAACAACAATCAGGGCATAGGAATGGAATGGGAAGCTGATTCTGAGATTCACAGACAAAGAGCATAGCACCTGTGCACAATGGACCATCTCGTTGTTGGGGCAGTTCTGTATTTGTCTGGGGCTAGGCAGGGAAAGAAATGATGCAACCTGACACAAGAGTTCCATTTTGATGCTGTTTAATAACTCAGACATGGGGAAGGATCCAATGCTGTCTCCTGTACAACATGTGCAGTAGCAACTGCTACTATTTTTACTCCTAATGTTAGATTGATGGATAGCTAGGCTACTGCAACTATATGGGCTTGAGACATACAGAACACAGGAATAACCATGTTCTTGCACAAAGAGCTACAAGGTCATTAACACAGTGGACTGAGGAGTCCAGAGTTCAAATTCCCACTCATCTATCAAAGTCACTGGACAGGCTTGGGCAAGTCAGCATCTCAGCCAAAACAATTTCAAATCATGGTTGTTGTGTGACCAGGACTGTATAACTGCACACTTTACACCAATCACCTGAGTATTTCAAGGACAAGGTGGCCTACAGATTTAAGAATTAAACAAGGAGAAAAAACTTAAACATAACAACAACCACTAATGGGTACTGTGAATAATTATCCATATGAGAAAATGGCATCTGTGGGATATTCATATCCTCTAGAAAAGTGAAGGTGTTTCATGCCCTTCAACATTTCACACTAGCAACATTTTGAAAAGGCATCTCCAACATCTTCCCAAATGCAAAACAGGGAGGTGATTAACCAAAGTTGAGGCTCAGAAACTTTATACCAGCCCACAGTCTCTTATAAATGGGACAATCAGGAATAGATGAGCTTTGCTACTTTGTGAATACTTGTTATTTTTTAGCAATGGCCAGCTGTGAGCTACTAGTTCCCATCACACTGAAATCTCTCAGACTGACTTCCAGCTGTCTGTTCCTGACAAGAACCTATATGAAGAATTCTTGTTTCTTCTAAATATTTTACACAAGTTTAATTGCATATCTCAACACTTATTTCAGGTCAGTGCTTTTTCTAGAATGCCCTCTCCTGCCACTCCTTCCTATTTCTTTTGAAAGGAATTTTAACTTCTGTTTCCAGTGACTCTGTTACTCATACCTGACAGCATTTCATGGAGACAGGCAAACTTTTTTTTACAACAGATGAATAAGCAGTACAGTTAGCCAGTAGAGACAGCAAAGACAGGAGCGACATTTTTATTGCAATGAGGCAGATTTGGAAACAAGTATTTAATCCAAAACTTCCTTTCTTTTGTGGAGTCAAATTCCAGTTCTCCAAGCTTGTAACAGAAACACTGTTTGGACAGCATTGGTTGCCTGGCTCTTGTGATAGGACCAAGATGTCCCTGGAACAGTAATTGCACTTGGAAAATCATACCTTCTTTGATCGTCATCATCAGAATATGCCCTTTATCAGGTCAGACCAGAGGTCCATATAGCTCAGAACTGACTACATGAGAGGCCTCTGAACCCCACCAGAGCTTTCTGGCCCTACCAGGTGGTTGAAGCCCCATCAGTGAGGATATACAAGGATAGGCTAGACATGCTCATGGTAGGCATGTCATGAGTGAAGCTGGATGGAGCCGGGGGTCAGACTAGATGGCCTGGGAGGTCCCTTGCTCTATTTCTATGTTTCTGTGTATGTTTCTATGTCAGAGCTTGAATCTGGAACCTTTTATATGAAACGCATATGGACTATTCCTCAGCCATGGCCCTCAAACATCAGCACACAATGGTCTTCTAAATGCATATATACATGCAATATGCATACAACCTGCCTGAAGTGAGGGTAGGGAAAATCTGCTAGAGACAACAGTGTTTGCTTTGTTGGAATCTACATCTATCATTCTGTTCAACTGCAATGCTGCGTAAACCCTGAAGTGGGGGGTATTTGCTGAGAGTTCCCTCTCTCTCATTATTGCTATTTTCACCCTAAATTGACATATGTTATCAAATCTTAATTCAGGGATGAGACAGCAACAGAGCCAGTAGCCATAATATGAATAGTTGTATATCTGGAAAACACACATGAACACTTGTACAATGGTGATCAGACAAAAGGGGTAAAGATCATAATAGTTCTATATCCCAGCCAGAAATTCCAAACAGCAGCATGAAGCTCCCCATCCCTTTGGTCCTTGAAAATGGATCTTCTCCTCTACTGTCTTGCTGCTGTAACATTTTCTAATAATAACTCTCCCCAACTCCAACAATGTTCATCAAGGTCCAAAATCTTCAGCCCACTCAGTTCAAAACACACTTTCTGAAAGTTGACTGTGATAGCCGAGAGAGACCTTGAATCAGAATATAAATTCTGAATAAGTACTTTGGGGATAAGACTTAAATTTGTTGCTTTTAGGATGTTTGGGTTTCTGTTGTCCTTTCCTCAAACCAAGGTTTATAAAATATCTCCACATGATGGCAGCCAGATGTTCCCTGCATGGTTTGCATATTAAATAATGAAACTTTTCTTTCCATTTGGAAATAATAGCTTAATTTCACCACAGTCAAGAGTATAGCAACAGTCAGAGCTATGTTCTATCAACTGACACACAGGAGTCACTTTCAGTGACTAACAACTCTAAATCAAATGCATCCACAGCAAGGGCATTCCATAGTAATAAAACTGGCATGCTCTGCTCACATCACGATGTCAGATTCAATTCAAAAAGTTAGATGCTGGTATACAGAGTAGACAAAGCACTGGTGTGTGTGTGTGTGTGTGTGTGTGTGTGTGTGTGTGTGTGAGAGAGAGAGAGAGAGAGAGAGAGAGAGAGAGAGAGAGAGAGAGAGAGAGAGAGATTGGGTTGCTTGCTTTTCAATCACAGAATAAGAAAAAAGCCATTATTGCCTATTTACAGGCAAAAGAGGCAGAAGTGAGAGGAGACACAAAGGTTAAATTAGTTCCTCAAAGACAACAGGAGCCAGAAGTTTTGGAATAAAGAGCTAGAAGGAAGATGGAAGTCGAAAAGCATTATTAGATGTCCACCATTTCAGGTCATACTGTGTTCAGCAATGCTCAGGTCCCTGTATCACAAATGGACAACTGCAGGGCTGGGACAAGTACAAAAAAAGACTTGGCTGGTAGACTTTCCTTCCACCTACATTTAAATTTGGAGTATTCCATTTAGGGGTGGGGGGGAAATAAGGTGATCAGAAGGGGCAAGACTGTGGTTAATAGAACATTATGAATTGCAACAACATACACAATTAGCTAACAGAGACTTTGGCCGCCATCATAGATAAACTAATATATTAGGTAGTCTTTTTCATATAGATAATGAACTTTACACTGAACACTCCCTGGTTGGAAATGAGAGCTGTTCAGTTGCCCACTGAATTCATTGAAGAAATCTAGGATTTTAGCAGAGCAGGTGGTGGGCATCCATGACTCCTCACCATCTCTACATTCACACACAACAACAGCAACAACAGAAGCTAGCCATGAAGATGTCAGTTGTCTTTAACGTAAGTTGTCAGTTGTCTTTTTTTTTTGTGTCGATTAATTTTTTTAAAAAATGTTTTAAAAATTGCCCTGCTGATTCCAGTTACTGCTCATTGCTGCAATTGTGACATAATGGGTTGCAACAGCTCCATTAGAGGTGGGACATAGAATGGATCCCAAAGCATACACCCAACAATTACATGAAAATTAGTCCAGAGGAATTTTCCATACTTTGTCCCCTACTTCTCACCATTCACCATTCTTAAGACCCTGCCTCCCTTAGTTCTCTTGCCTCCTTCCTCTTAACTACTGCCATTTATATTCTTCTCCTCCTGCTGGTTTTCTACCTGGTTTTATCTTTGATTTCCTTTCCTGCTTTGTAGAATACAGCACTTTCTATGCAATAATATAGAATCATAGAATCACAGAATGCTAGAGTTGGAAGGGGCCAAGTGACCCTTAAGTCAAATCTGTATGTAAGTCGAATCACATATATAAAAAATATAAACATGTAAGAAACACTTTCATATACATAAAAACATTTAAACACAATACAGGATTTTAATAATGATAATAACACTATAATAATACAGTAACTGCAGGTATTGAAGAGAGAGCGAGAGAGAGAAACTGTATGTATGTGTGTAGGCATACAGCACAGTTCCTTAACCAGGTTAGACAGAAAAATAGAAAATAGTAAAGAAGATTATTAAAAGTTAACACTTCTTGAGTTAACATTAATCCTAACATTAACTGGATAAAGATGGGGATGGGACTGGTGTTGGCCAGCGTCACTTTTTCCCTCCTCCTTTATATTCTTCCCTTCCTCTCTCCTTCCTTCCTTCCTTCCTCTGCCCACCACCTGGCACATGTTCTGACTTCACAACTCACTAGCACTGTTTTTTCCCTCTTCCTTCCTCCCCTTCCTTCCTGCTACTCCTCATAGCCCCGTGTGAGTTCTGACTTCACAGCTCATCAGGCACTGAGTGGTGGTTGGCAAGTGGGCACCTGTTGGTGCTCCTTGCCATTTGAGGATGAGACAGGACTTCCAGGTATGCTTGTTTGTAAGTAGAGGTTGTTTGTAACATGGACATTTGTAACCCAGGGACTACCTGTGCTCCACATCTCCTCCAAGGTGCTTCTGGCAATATTAGTACAATTGCTCCTATTTGCCCCTCACAACAAGCCTGCAAAGGTGGTTAGTTGAGCAACAGTGACTGAACCAAGACACTAAATGAACTCTATTGGCTAAGTAGGAACTGTGAGACGTGGGTGACTGACGAGTGCAGGCAGAGTGCTGGGAGCAGGGTGCTGGTGCAAGGCTGCTCTCTGAAGGGCTAGAGGCTGGCAGTGTGGTCAACAGGCTGGGATCAGAAAGAAGGCAGCAGCTGGTGTGACACAGTACGAGAGAGAGAGCACAGTCCTGGAATAGCGCAGGGATCAAATGCTGAGGAAGCAGTCATGTGAACGTGGTCAAAGTTGAGGAGGGAGAGCACAGGGACCAATAGGAATGGTCTGAACCACCCTGAGACAGAGGCAGGGATGAACCAGAACAAGGCAGGGAGCAACTGGAGGGAGCAAGCAGGGGCACACAGGATCGAACAGGAGTAAGGTTTAAGGCCCTGTGATGCAGAGGGCCAGAGCACCAGAGCATCACAAAGGTACGTCCTTGTTGCTTGACCAGGGTCCCAGCTGCACCGCATGATTGCCTCTCAGCTGTTCCCTGTGAGAGCCTGCATAGGTCTTCCTGGTCCTGCAGACAGTTGCAGAGCTAGCCAGCTCTAGCCAGGAACATGGACTTGGTTCTTCTCAGTCCAGGTGCAATACTCCACCCAGTGCACCAGTGTGTTAAATTGTGATGAAGGGGCTGTTTTACTTCCATGTACTATTGTCAAACAATGGAAATGAAGGAGGGTTTAGTTATGTGTTTGATTTTTGCTACTGTTAGTTGGACCTGGAGATTCATGCTGTACATGGTGTTTCAGATAAATATTGCAATTGAATATGAGGTGTGTTCACTATATATTCCTGGTAAACAGATCACTGTCTAACTATTATTCTACCAGTGTGACTTCATTTCATATTGTTCTCGCTGTTTCTGTTCTCGCTATTGCTGTTTTGCTTCTACTCAGGCACTTCTGTTATCCAAGTGACAGCTACAGATGCTGATGATGCTAACTATGGCAACAGTGCCAAAATTGTATATAGCATCCTCCAGGGCCAGCCGTACTTCTCAGTGGATCCAGAAACAGGTTAGAATGTCTACAGTCTTTGCTTTGTTCTAATTATTTCTAGGAACTGATGGCTTTAAAAAATCCCAAATATTTACTCTCTATTTTCTCTTGATTTACTTGGATGGTCACTGGCTCAAATATGGCTGTACAGGTACAGTTGGAAGGCTTGTTGATGGTTTCATGATTTGCGGGGTTGGAGAGATCCCTTGGGCAAGCCAGCCAGCCTCTTTTTTTCACTTGGCAGAGTGATCGGACATTCTTTTGTTCCATGCTGTCTTCTTGTCCCTCACCCCTGCCTCCCAGGGCTTCTCAGAGAGGGTTGAGCATAGTTTGCTGGTTTTACAACAAATGGCCAAACTCAGCATCCAACCAATTACACGATTTGTAAACCCAGTCATCTAGTTCCATTTACCGGAGTATGGCAAATACCAAGCCACAGCTGCTAGATGGGCTATTTTGTACAGGTTGAAGGGTCTTTTGCAATAGTTATGCAAAGTAATGGGGAAGTGTACTTCTGAACCTGATTAATGAAAATCTGATAAAATTCTGCAATTGTATAAGCAAAATACAAACCTTGCCTAGGTGTCTGAATTCATGGCTCAGTCAGCATACAATTAATGAAAAAGGCAGTGAGCATGCTGACATGACAGAACTTAGCTGCTATTTCCTTCCCACCTCAGGCCCTCCAGACTCCACTCTAGGTGGTACAAGAACTGTCAAGTATGAGCAGCTGTCCAGTTGAGAGGGACCTGTCCACTTTGGATTGGTAAATAAAAGCAAAAGAAAAGCAAAGTATCCCATGGCACCTTAAGAGCCAAAAAAATCACTCTGGAATAAGCTTTTGTGGATGCTGTCAACTTCACTGGATCCATGAAGTGTTGCCCTCATGCTTTGGTGGACAGTATCCACAGCAGACAGCTTATGCCAGAGTAAGGAAGTACGAGATTTCCATTTCAGTTTGCCAGTCACTTGAAAATGCAATAGTGAATGTTTGCACTACTGAAAGTGAGCAGAAATGGGAGTATGCTTTCTGTATAAAGGTTTGCAAAGTCCTGTATTTGAAGTCATGCTCATAAAATGGACAACTTTCTCAAATGCTCAAATGTTCCTATTAAACACATCCAGAAAACATATTGCAAACAAGAAAGGGAACATGGAGAGAGGTAGCAAGTGGTGTGTCATGGGGCTCAGTCCTGGACCAGTGCTCTTCCATGCCTTTATTAATGATCAAGATGAGGAAGTCCAGGGAATGATAATTAACTTTGCAGATGGTACAAAACTGACTGGAATAGCTGACATCCTGGAAGACAAAAAGAAGTTCCAGGGTGACCTAGACAAGGTAGCATGCTGAGCAGAAAGCAACAGAATGAAATTCAACAGAGACAAATGCCAAGTTCTCCACTTAGGGGGAAAATCAACAGCAACATATGTATCAATACAAATACTTGGCTCAACAACACTGAGAAAGAAAAAGACCTTGGAATTGGTGTGGACAACAAGTTAAAAAAGTAAGCCAGGAATATAATGCAGATGCAAAAAAGGAAAACATTATTTTGGGATACATAAATAGAAGAATCACAAAGATAATCCAGGGTCTTGAAACTAAGCCTTACTGTGAGAGGCTGAGAGAGCTGGGCATATCCAGCCTGGAGAAAAGAAGACCATGAGAGTACATGACAGCACTCTAAGAGTACCTCAAATGCTGTCACAAAGAGGGACAACTCATTCATTCCAGAGTGTAGGACACAGAACTGTGAACTTGAACTACAGCACACCAGATGCAGGCTAGACACAAGGATAAACTACATCACTGTCAGAGCAATATGACAGTGGAACCAATTGCCAAGAAAGGCTGTGTTCTCTCTCATACTAAAGACATTCAGGATGAAACTGGACAGTCATCTGAGTGGGATGCTGTGACTTGGCATCCTGCACCAGCAGGGGTTGGATCCAATGGCCCTCTTGGCCCCTTCAGACCCTACTATTTTATGAATCTATGAATTTCAGCAAGCTCAAACTTCCTTTTGTTTTCATTCTCTAGGAATGAATTTGTTAACCTAAAAGATCCCACAAGATCCTTTGTTGGTTTGCTGCCACAGAGTAAGATGGCTACCCTTAATCAATTGTAGCACTCAGTAATATGGCAACAGTATACTTCCAAGTATCTCGAATGGACAGACTGTAGCACCTCAGACTGTATGTGGTAAATGCCACTTCTAATTCCTCCCTCCACTCCTGCTGCCAATTAAAAAATAATCCCTTAGTAACTCAAACATTAGAGGATCTTTCTAGAATGGTGCAGTCTACCCATTCTCTTGCATTTGTAGAACTAGTCTATACCATGATTTTGCAGAATGTTTGTTCACTACATCCTTTAATACTAACTTTAAAATACTGCTAGGAAAAGTTTCTAAAAAGCTTTCTTTATGACAGATATAGCCTGTTTTTGTTTGTTTGTTTGTTTGCACTGGAAAATTGCACTGAACTAATTGTAGAGCACTAAGTAACCAGAGCTTCTTGTTTCCCTCTTTTCTTGCTGTGGCATTAAACTGGTTATGGCCCAAATGCCCTATTTCAGTGGATACACCTTCAATTGTGTTTATTTGCTGTGGATTAACTGGTATAACATATCTGACACAAATCCATTTTAATACTCTATTTCATCCTCCCCCATCCCCATCAACTCATATCTTTTTTCTCTCTCTCCTTTTTTCTACAAGGCATTATCAAGACTGCTTTGCCAGATATGAGCAGAGAAAACAGAGAGCAGTACCAAGTGGTTATCCAGGCAAAAGACATGGGGGGCCAGATGGGCGGATTATCAGGAACCACCACGGTGAACATCACGCTTACCGACGTCAATGACAATCCACCTCGATTCCCCCAGAGTATGAAGCACTAATAGTTCAGATGTGTTCCAAAAGCCTCTTTATGCATAGTACTTCAACATCTGGGATGCAAATACAGAAGGACTTCTGGGTCTGTTGATCTCATAGCTATAAAGAGGTCATAGAGAAACATACATATGTTTTCTGGCTTTAAGTTAAAAACTTTACTGCGTTAACTCTATTAACAGCTTACTAATCTGAAATGTTAAAATGTGAAAGCCTTCTTCTAAGACATTCAAGTTACGCTAGTAGGCACCACAGAACAGACATGGAAATGGGCTCCAAGTTATGTTTGGTCATGCTTGCTTTCTTATAATCTTTCTTCCTATTTCATTGTTCCCATACACCCCGTAAACCAGAAAGTTCTATAAGCTGCCCTGGGGTGGGGGATTGATGCTTAGAAGCAATGCTGCTCAACACCTAGGTCATCTCTACATTCCAGAGATTAGCCAGACTGTCAGCAGAACTGCCAGTCACACCAGTAAGAAAAGCCATCCTGAATGATCAGAAAATCAACTGGATCCATGAGTCTCAAGAAATGGACCATTATAAAAGTCCCTTCACTTCTGCAGAGTTGAATAGCTGCTATGTTAAAACCTAAACAGGCAAACATCTGTCCATGACAAAGGAAGTAATTCAATCTTCCCCACTATAAAACAATTCTCTGCCTGCCCAGAACAAAGATGAGGTCATGAGCGTTCCCTGCAAAATGCATGGAACCAGCCACCCTTTGGAACATACCTGTGAATTTTATTTCTTTTTCCCAACAAGACAGTCTTGCAAAGATGTGGAAACCTAAGACAATAAACCTCAGAGATTCCTGTAACATACTACAGACCCCCTTCCTCAACTCAGATAAAGAAACTGCTGTTAGGCACAGTTCCTTGGAACTCACAGCACCAAAGGAAGGCACTCAAACTGAGTAGATTTGTCAGGAGAGGGTAATGAAACCCACATCCTTTTCCATAAGGTTTGTACTACCTCGCCATTGAGTAGCCTGATGGACCGAAGTATAAAAGTTAAATTTCACCATCATCTGTCCAGGTCACAGTGATGTGAACCAAAGCATCATCAGATCCTGGGAAACAGATGATTTTGCCCCTCTTTCCCCATTACATTATCTCACTAATCACAACTACCACTAAGATACTAGTGGGGATCAGAACCTAGGGACCCTGGCTGGTTGGGATAAAGGAATCTGGGATGCAAATACAGAAGTGTTTCAGGGTCTGTTGATGTTGTAGCTAAACACGGTTGTAGAGGAGCGTACATGTTTTCCAGCTGTCAGATGTCTTCTTCCCTTACCCCAGTTTGTCAAGCACCCACTGCCATTGCTCCCCTCCAAATGCTCCCAATTGTGTGCTCTCCTAATACTTTAGTGCCCTGGCATATGTCATATTCACACAGAACAGAACATCCAAACCATCAAACACTCCCCAAAAGTTTGCTGTGTCCAGAATTGCAATGTTGCACAAAAAGCCTCAAAATAAAATGCAGCTCAAAATAAAATAAAAGCGGACAAGCCTTTCATTCCCAACACACTCACACACACATTTTCATGCACACACAAAGATAGATTATCTCCCCCTCCCCTCCCCAACTGGTTTTCATTAGGCTTCCAGGCTGTCCTGGCCAAGACAATCTCTCCTTGCTACTATGAACAACATGGAAACAATGATGTTCATCAGGATCTCTGTGAGGATGGAGAGACTCTACCTTGCTCATCCTGGAGAAATGGTGATCATGAACAAGGCCACTGGGAGGTGGGATCAGCTCTCATGGGAGCCTCTCCCCACTACTCAGCAATCCTGATCCAGGCTGCCCTTTCCTTGCTGGTTCCAGTTTCCATCTCTGCTGGTGAAGAAAACAGCTAGGAGTAATTTGAGCAGAAAAACATTACTAGTTCTGTTGGCTATATACCACCTTCAGTATGAGGGTCTTGCGGGAATATGCCTGGTGTCCTCCTATGCATACCAGTTGCTGGGGAATATAACAGGGAGACAATTTTGCACTCATGCCCTGTTGGCAGTTCCACACATGCAGCTGGTTGGACAATCCATGAATAGAAAAGGGTATCTTTCCAAAATATTCTTCAAATACATGCTAGGAAACAAAGCTAAATTGAAGCTGTATAAGCTAGTTGCTGCATGGTAATCTCTGCCTTTTTTATGATAAATTTATTTTTTGTCATAGTTGCATAATATATGTGTATGCTGACTTCTCCTACCCATGGTGTAGGTGAGAGGTCTACTTAAAATGCATGGCTGTGATAGGATAATCAATCACACAGAAATTGTGGAACCTAAAGTAGGATGGGAAAGTATATATTCCAATGTACTGTTTCTCTCAGTGACAATCTCTTAACGAGGGTGAACATTACATAGTGGAAGGTACCCATAAAGAATCCGTGATATGAAGACTAGTTCTCAGCTCTTAATCTTCCTTGTGGCTCTTGTGTGAGTACAAAAAATTAAGGGCCTGTGCAGATTGGTGACAATTCTTTTAAACTCTTAGCTGATTTTGGTTGAAGGCTAAATAATTTAAAAGTGTGTCCATAATTCACCAAGCTGTCAAGCAACCAAGAGCTCAAATCACAGTTTAATGCTAATGAATATATGATGGCTAAGTTTTCATATAACTGTTGGGGACAAGTCATTCACCTGCAAAAGCTTGCACTGTTATGCATTTATTTGTGCCACATAGAAATTATATACACATTCTATTTTTAAACCCTGAAACCAACTTTCTCTATGGTAAAGGAAGGAACAGACATATATGCCTTTAGCACTCTCATGTTTTTTTTTATTATTTTTTAAGAACATGAGAGCTCACCTAGATCAGATTAAGGTTCCATCTTGTCCTGTATTCTGTTCATGAAATGGCCACCAGCTGCATGTGTAAAACTCCCCAGCAGGCCATGAGTGCAAGAACACCCTCCTAGAGCACTTCCCATCAGCTGGTGTACAGAGGTGCATCCCTTGCATATGACCCCAGTCCCTGACACTGCATATGACCATCAGGAATAGCAGCCATTGATACATTTTTCTGCCCCAAATTACTCCCAGGTGCTTTCTCCATCAACAGATCCAGACATACTTTGAGCCTCAGCACATACAGAGATAGAGCAGAAACTGTGCTTGCGAGGGCAGGCATAATATGTGGGACAGTTTCAAGAAGAAACACTGTAGATGGGGAAAGGGTTAAACACCTTTGCTCTAAATCACCTTCTCTCAGTGCCTTCTCTCACTTTCCATAACCAAAGTGGCCTTCTCTGAAGTGAGGTTTTTAAAAACACACATTTTTGAGCATTGTGTCTAGTTTGCCCCTTAGTCTATATCATACTAGAAGTTTCCTTGAAGCAGAATATAAATGAGCTTATTAATTCTGTTTTAGACTAATAGTCAGTTTAGCACTGTTGTTCCCCTAGCTTTCACGTTGTTGCACTAATGTGTGTGCTAGGACTTGGCTGTTTATGCTAAACAACTGATATGGCTACTCACCCCAATCTGCAAATTAAAATATGTCCTTGCTGATTACAATTTGCTCTTACCTATTAATCAACTGAAATTGCTGTCTTAATTGATTGTGTGTGTGTGTTTGAGAGAGAGAGAGAGAGAGAGAGAGAGAGAGAGAGAGAGAGAGAGAGAGAGAGAGAGAGAGAGAGAGAGAGAGAGATGCTGCTGCTGCTGCTGCTGCTGCTGCTGCTGCTGCTGCTGCTGCTGCTGCAGGGGTGCTTTTAACAAGTGCATCTACATTGGACAGCACTTTTTCTTCCCCAGTTGAAATCTTGACTGGCTGCTGACTGATAACTCAGAGATTCTAGAGGCTGCCTGCTCCAATTTGGACTCAAAGCCAATTCTGCAGGAAGTTCGTATTCCCAGACTATTTCCTGATGTGTTGTTTCTTTGCAAAACTGGGCAGGCAAACTGAACTTCTTCCCAATTTAAGCTCCCCTCAAGGTGAAGGATAAGGGTTACTTTTAGATACAGGAGTTTGGGTACTAGGAGTCAGCTGGAAATTGTTAAACAGGAATAACAATCAGGAGTTAGTGACAGACGAGATTTGAGAGGAAGAGCTTCACCCCAGGAGGCATAACTTCCACACCTCCAGAAAGGGCAGCTTCTAGATATGTTTGCTCCAGCCCCAAAACCTCATCACCATATCATAACACCCTAACTTCCATTAAATGTGTTTCTTCACATCTTAACACAGGAAGCAAGGCCTGCTTTGCTTCAGCTGCCCATTCCTATGCCTTCCACCATATTTTGTCCATTTACCTACCTGCCAATCTGAAGGAGGAAGTGAGGACAAATCAGGATTTTGATAGTCCTTAAATGAAGTGTGCCATCTGCTCATATGCCATTTTCATCAAATTGCCATCCACTTACATTCCAAGTTAAATTTCTAGAACAAAATTTTTGACAGCATTCATTTTAAGGATATTGGGACAAACTCTGATCCATAACAGGCAGAAAGGTGACCAATGCAACTCTTATTAACTCAGGTCAATGACAAAAGCACCTTTCCCTGTCTTCCAGGTATACAGGGACTTTACTAGTGCCACATGTGTAAAATTCCCAGGGTGGTGATCACATTATGCCAACCTGTGCTGCATTGATGAGGGAAGGAGCACCCAAGCAATATAGCTATATAACTCTATTTCATACTCTCTGTCCTATATATTGAGAGAGAGACACAGAGAAAAAAATCTATAAAAATGAAATTGAAGTCTAGTTTCATACGGAACTTATATTGAAGTCAATAAGATGATGCAGGAAAATGGACTTGCAGCCTTAAAACTGTGAAACTGGAGAGATAGTGGGCAATGCAGCTTGTGTACATCTTACAAATGGTCACTGGAATGTGTCTCTCAGCCATCCTGGTATGCGAAAAGCAGGTACTGTGTACCTTCTGCACTGAATCAAATACAGGCGCAGCTCCACAGCTCCCCCTAAAGGGCCCTTTTCCCACACACCGTATCACAGTCCGCTGCTTTTACAGAACCAGCATACTACGATCTACATCAAATAGCTCATTATTTTATTTTATTTTTAAGAAAAAGAACAGACCAACAAACCTCTAAATTAAATCAGAACATGTCCCTTCTTATATTGACATTTGATCAGATTTCTTTTGTGTTGCCCTATATTTTTTAGCATCGATTTAAAGCCATTTCAGCTTTGTTTCTTGCCAATTGAAATTCTAGCTCTCACATTGACTTGTGATTACATGGTATTGCTTTTGTTTATTGACTATGTGAGTGCAAGTTTAATTAGGTTTTTGGTGCAATATATATATATATATATATATATATATATGGAATTTCCCCTTGTACTTCCAACCAGTACTCATGAAATTCTTTTGCTGTCCTTGGAATGCTACTAAAGGTACAATCCTGTTCAGGTTTACCTCAGGGAGTAAGTCCAATTGAACCTAGTAGGGCTTACAACAGAGTAGAGTTGTATAGGATTGCACAGTAGGAGTTGCACTTTAAACATAATGTGGTGGCAGGCTGAGTTTTAAAATCTCTACTAGAGAATACAAGACTGAATTTGGGTTTGCATCAGAGCTTGTCTGTTTTGTCTCTGTTAGCAAAAAATAAATTTGTTAGAACAGAGATGAGGAATTGGAACTTTACCTCATCAATGGAAGGACGCTTCCATATGTACTATTTCAGCAAATTGATATTTTGCATGCAGTGAGGGTCACAAAGACTCATTAAGAACTAGCTGGCCAGTCAATTGCAAGTCAATGCCTTCTGTAGACGTATGAAGCAGGCATGTCCTGTAGCAGCTGCTTTTTGGCTGGACTTTATTGGTTGCATAAATTTACTTCTTGAAAAATCTGAGATAACAGCAGACAGACATCCTTGTGATGTGGGGATAACAAATGGAGACAAAAAGAGGATAGTGGGGCCCGTAAAGCTGCAACGAGACTTATACTTCCAGCGATGGATCACTTACATTAGAACACACATTTGATATGGAAGGGTGAAATCAATCTCCCCATCCCACTTCGGCATAGGAATGTGTGAGGAGTCTGCATTGTGAGGAGAAAGTAAGTTGCAGCACCACAGAATGTCAAAAGGTTGCTACATAGTGTATGGGGTGCATTTCCCTCTCTTCATTAAAGGGGGGGGGGGGCTTTGGGGCTTGACTGGCAGACTGTGGCCTGTCAGAGGAGCATGCAGGGAGCAAAAATTTAGGACTTCCCTAAATTGCCCGCCCAGCAATTTGAAAAAGTGTGTTTTAAAAATGTCCTTTGTGAATGAGAAAAAGACCACTTCAGTCAATGAGGGGAGGTAATGCACTGGGGGAGAGATCTCAAAAGGAAGCACAACCAAATGTGCATTTTCTCATTAAAGCAACATCAACAACAAATACATTCAGAAATTGGGAAAAGGCCGATGTAACATTGAAGGAGCACCTGGAGCACTTCAATACCTAAATACCTAGATGCCCCATACCATTTCTGGTAGATAGCTCCTCTTCCTGAAAATGGAAACCTAGCATATTATTTAATACTCTGGAAAGGAAAGGAAAAAAGGAAAGGGAAGGAAAGGAAAGGGAAAATCCCTGCATGAAGTATCCTAGAACATCAATCAGGTGTACTAGTTGAATGCATGGGAGGAACTTCTGTTTCTTTACACAGGGAAGCACTGAGAAGAGGACCTTGTACAATTCAGTATTCATAAGTCCATAACATGAACACTTCATTCTATCACAGCACCATGTGTAGACTTCATCACTGGCTTCCAAAAGAAGAGAAAAAATAATTTAAAAAATTGAACAACAGAATCGATCTGAGATCACATGAGTGCCAGTTCCTGTTGTGCCAACTTGCCTACCTTTCAGAAAATACCTGCTTCTTTGGGTGCTCCTCTGTGAACTTACATCGTTTTTCTTGCTTTTTGAGCCAGATTAAAAGAACTGATTATTGGTGACCTTGAAATGTCTCCCTTCATATCCCTCAGAACTGTGGCCCTAGGACAGCCCCCAGGGAAGGCTTCAGTGTC
Organism: Varanus komodoensis; assembly: GCF_004798865.1. NCBI lineage: Eukaryota > Metazoa > Chordata > Lepidosauria > Squamata > Varanidae > Varanus > Varanus komodoensis. Next base: position 4,845,790 of record NW_025335505.1, on the reverse strand, counting down.
AAGTGCCATAGACAAGTCTCCGTGGAATGGGTGCTTCACCTGCACAGATGAGAACCAACAAATTTGTGCCACTCTGCCATTGACAGCCATCCGGCACAAAGGTCATAGGGTAGCTGGGACTATCTGCATAGCATAAGATGCTGCACTCTGTATAAGCCCAAATGATTTATTTATTCATTAATTTTTCATTAATTTTTGCCTCATGTTTCAATCAAGAAGGATCCCCATAAAGCGCTCTGACTGCTTTTTAACCACCCAATTAAAATATTTAATTTAAACCATCTAATTACCATGTGCAGTAAAAATTGCCAACCACAAAAATAGTAAAAAGGAACACACAGGCAACCATCATTAGCAAGCAGGTTATTCCTTCAAAACTTTTAAGAAATTCACCTGCACAGAGAAGTAAAATGGCAGACTTCTTTAGGCAGGGAAAGGGCAGCGACGGGAGAGGTTCTACTTCTCACAGCTTGTGGGAATTCTGAGCCCTATCTAATGGCCTAAGCTGGGGTGGGTAACTTGTAGCCATCCAGATATTTTGGCCCATAGCTCCCATCAGCCAGAGCTAATTGTGAGGATAATGGGAGTTCCTGGACAAATGTTTAGAGGACCGCAAAATACTAACTTTGTGAAGCACCCAGAGATTTTGTCAGCTTCCCCAATGGCTCTGGCCATTGGGCACTGTAGAAATGCAATCAGTGTCATAAAATAAAGCCATTTAAGTACAGGGTTCTTCATTCAGGAACAAATATTCTCTTTAGCAATTTTCTGTACAATCCTAGGTATATGTCCTATGATATGCATTAACTTTTGCAGTATTCAGTGGAGCTTAGGAAGGTGCTCCTTGTATGTATGCTTAAAGCTGCAGCCTTAAAAATTATTTGTGCATTATGTATCTTTCCCTCTGAATGTGTGGGATGTTTCCTCTTCTACTGAACTAAAGGAAAAGGAATGTGCCAAGTACAGGAATACTGAATTGCATTTCAGGGACTTCACAAACATTGCTTCTGTGAGACAACTATTTTCAGGACTCTTCACTTTCTCTGCAGCCCAGAGGGCTATGGACTTGGGAAAAAATGGTACGTGCAAGTTTCTCATTAGAGCTCACAGAGTGAATACAGATGGCCCATTGCTTCCTTAGGAGGCCTGCTCTGGCCTTGAACTATGTCATATCCACACACTAACCCAGTGCCAGAAATGATAATAGATCAGCTGAATGTTACTTAACTTTCTCCCCAAGCAGAGACGGGATATGCCTTTCTGAGAAATCCATCTGATTGTGCTGAAATTCTTTTAAACTTCCTTTGATAACACCATCAGATGTGATACCTTAAGAGAACCCTCCAAAATCACCTCAAAATTTGCTTCAAGCAAAACTCAGTGGTACATGTGCCTCCAAGATTCATCAGTTTCCATGGTTGTGCAAACTAATGAAAAACAAATTTTGTTGTTAGCTTACGTTGTCAAAATCTGCAATAACACAATAATGCCACCAGGCAATTAGAGACAGTCCTACTGCAGAATTACAGTTGTTTACATTTGAAGTGCTACACCAGAACTGCAGTTCTAAGAGGCTTTTGAAACATCAAAATATTATATATATTTTCAAGCTCTTTTTGACAAGTGCTCTCTATCTCTGTTTTCAAATGCACTGGTGATTCAGGGTGCTTTTCTTTAAATGGTTCGGCTCACAAAGCAACTGAAGATCCACTTCCGTTGCCTCCTAGATTTTTAAAATTATTTATACAGATGAGACCCTGATGTGCACACATGACCACTCAACCTTCTGTGGTGTTGCTTCGTTTCCAGGCACATACCAGTTCAGCTCTCTGGAATCTGCGCCACTTGGAACTTCACTTGGCAGAATAAAAGCCAATGACCCTGACGTGGGTGAAAATGCGGAGATTGAGTACAACATTGCTGCTGGCGATGGATCAGATGCGTTTGATATTATCACTGACAAGGACACACAGGAAGGAATTATAACTGTCAAAAAGGTTTATTTCCCCCACTTTCTCTTTTACTGAACCTAGCACTCCAAGTCTGAGGTTTCTTTTGTTCAGGCAGGAGGGAGGAGAAGGTTTTGTGTGGGTCAGAGAAACTAACCTTTCAGGCTGCATTTCCCTTTCTTCATTGGGTATCTGGTAAACTCCAAACCTAGCAGGAGTATTTTTACAAAGGGTATTTTTGGAGCATGTCCGTTCTCCTGAAGGGATCTTTTCAGCAGCTCTGGCCTGTCCGATATGCTTAAACGTGTTGGAATGATCACTTTTAAAGATGGGTATTAAAACCCTGCCAAGGATTTAAGGGAGATCTGATCACGTCACAAAGTAGCCTTGCAGCTGAATTCTAGCATTTGGTTGGCAAAGAATGGAAACAGGCACACTGTTCCATGTTGTGCTAATGGTACGGATGTGAGAAACTCCGGCCTCTAATGAGCTGTTTCTATATGCAACCTGGGTCCACTAATGGAATTTCCCCACCTACTAGATCTCTGTGGTGGAGGGAAGTAACTGTTAACATGCTTACAACATTTCCAGTTGGGCTTTGAGCTATTATTTCAGTGAGTTAAGTAAAGGGTGGCATGCAAAAAACCATATCAGCAATATTTAGGATCTAAAGCTGTTTTTCTGCTTATTATGATGAAGGAATCTAAATAACCAGGTTTTTTTAATGTCACCCTTTGTAAGACAATTATTCAGTTTGCTCTTTACTCTAACCATATACTTTGCAATTTCAAAAACAAAGTTATCCTTCAGTATTTAGTTTTTTCAGATTTTCACTGATACTGTTCTTCAATTTAAAAGAAGTGTACAAAAGCATATACAGTAGGTACAATTAACACAAAATGTGTATATTAGTGAAAACAATATGTTAAAGCACATTCATCTTAGGGAAAATTGCTTACCAAGGAGTAAATCATAGGAAAAATAATCCATACAAATATATATGTGTTAGAATAAACTTGCATGAGAATGCATACAAATGTTCATATGGACTTAGATTCTTCCAATAAATTGGAAAAGGCTACAGAATGGAACAGACTTAATGCAGAGAAAATGAGAAACCAAAATTTTCAGATGTATCCATCTATAGATAAGCGGTGACACTTTCAGGGTAGAGACCCAGCACAGTGTGGTGGTTAGAGTGATCTGGATTCTAGACCCAACTCAGCCATGGAGCTTACTGGGTGACTTTGGGCCAATCCTTCTCTCTCAGCCTAACCTACCTCACAGGTTTGCTGTTGTAAGGATGAAATGGAGAGGAGGAGAACTTTGGATGCATTCCAGGAGCAACAAAGGTGGGTTATAAATGCAGAAGAAGAGAGGGAAGAGGAGGATCAGGAGGTGGGGTGGGTGTTGGGTGTTCAATTTTAATAGTGTGCTCGATTGTGGCTGTCCAGAACTCTCCAAACTCAGACAGAGGGAGCACAGAGGCAAAGGCAACCTCCACATGTGCTTGCCCTGAAAAGCATTGATGCAGCAGATTCCAGCCATCTACTTGCAAAGAGGACAGACTGAGGTGCTGCCATGGCACATTATATGCTGACAAAGCCTCATTCTCCCTTCCCTTCCCACTTGATTCTTTCTCTCCATATGTCCCCAAAACATTGGATCCAGCATCCATCTTCTCATCTCAGAACCACAGCTAATGCAGTTCCTTCTGGGCAAGCGATGAGGTAGGACTCCAAATCTAGCTCTATCCTCAGAGCATGTTTCCATGGTGAGAGCTGAGGCCTGGCATTTTCTCTTGACTAGCCAAGCAGCATCTACTGGCCATAGGTTTGCCCCCTGAGTCTCCTGATTACCTGATGCAACTGAGTTGTCTTGAATTTTTAATTCCACTATCCCGATTGTCTTCTAAAAAAAACCCCAAGCCCAGTTCGCAGGATGACAGTCAAACGGGGACATTTGGAGGGAGGAAAACTTTAACAGGCCTGAAAAGGGGTAAGCATTCCTCCATTTTACTTGCTGATCTTCTATGCCAACCAATAGCTTGGCAAATAAGTGGGATATGCATTTGCTAAGATAACTGCCCTTTCTTTGTGACACTGAGCTATCATTTCATGCTACACGAGTCAACCTTGGGCATGAACACACACTCTGTCCTTTCTACCTCTAGTAGAGTGAAGGTCTGATTTTCATACTTCCATCTGCTCACATTTTCTGCTCACAAGATCACATTTTCATACTTCCATCTGCTTCCATTCTCAACTGGCAACACAGCTTGCTAATTCAGGCAAACTGAGGCATCTATTTAGGTTAAAGTAGGGTTTATTCCAACAAGGCAAGGTCAGAAACAATGGTTTCATTTTAGTCTGTTTGAAGAGACCAGAGTTTAACCTAACTAGAATCTTCCCACTTTGGATGAAATGACAAGTTTAACTAGCTGAAAGTTAGTTGAGAGTGAAAGCAGATGTTTATGACTGCATCCTCCAGGATCACAGAAAAGAGAGGACAGAGGGAGCGCAATATCCCAAGGGATTCTCTACATGAAGCATTTATAGCATGTTCATGATTCCTCGCTCATGGGATTTGTTTGAATTTTTCACAATGCCGTTGTTCTCCAAGGCCCCTCCAGGGGTTTTGAGTTTTCCAAGCCTTTTTTAATGTGGAAGGTCTAGTATTAAATTTTAAATCATGACAAACCACAACAAGAGCCTTGTGGAAAGATGAAAATCTGCTGTACTGCCACTATAACACATTGCCACCTTGGGCTTGGCTAGTAGAATAGCTAAAAAGGCTGAAAAATGCAAACCCCTGGAAAAAGATCTATGTAAAGAATGCATGTTTTCCTCTGCAGCAAAAACAGAACCCTCCACATAGCTAACTAGTTAATATCTAGTTCTACCCTCAGGTCAGATGTGAGAATTACAGTGGTACCTCAGCTCATGAATGCCTCAGTTCATGACCAAATCAGGTCGCGAGCAGAAATTTCAGAAAATTTTTGCCTCAAGTCGCGAACTCCGCATTGGGTGACGATCATGATCGCATCCATCTTCCCTGCACAGGTGTGACCACGGTTGTGCTCAGGGAGGGTGGGGGGGAAATGGCCATGATGTGGTTGCGCTCAGGCAAGGAAGACAGCCATGATTGTGGTCGTGCTCAGCAGGGGGAGATGGCTGTGATTGTGCTGTGGGGTGGGGAGATGGCCACAATCTCTGTTGTTATTTGTTACTTGGTTGTTCTTTGTCATGCTGTTTCAAAATTTTGTGATTAAAAAAATGGTTACAGAACAGATTAACCTTATTTACACTGAACCTGATGGGGAAATTTGACTTGGGTCACAACCATTTTGGGTCATGACCAGAGTCATGGAACGGATTAAGTTTATGAGCCAAGGTACCACAGTACTTTCAATTTTTGATCAAAGATCAGGTAAACTCATTTCTTTCCATTCCTCCAGATCCACAGACTTTCCAAAAATGCAGGAGCTGAGCACACAGACTATGCACATTTTCCCCACTTATGACAACTGTGGTGAAAACAACATTTTGTGAACATAGAGTAGCTGCTCCCATTAAAGGGAAGCTTTATATGGGAACCATCAGTTGATAAATCTACATGTGTTTATAAATAAATTCCCTTTTATCTAAGATAGTTGTTTCTATCTTTCTGTCTTCTTTCACTACATGTTTTGATTTTTGAATTGCCAGAAATCTCTGGGCAGTTCACAAAAGTTAAAACCCCCAAATACAATGGGGTAAAATATAAAACCTTTAAAAGTTTATAATATTTATTTTTTAAAAAAACTCTATAAGTTGTGCCTGAGATTCTTAGTGTCCTCTGCAAAAAAGTAATGAAGGTGATCTATTCCACACTTTCCTTCCCTCTCTGCCCTTGGAAAACCCTTCTTTACCACTTTGAAGTTAAGTTCTTAACCGAGGAGAAGCAGCTAACTGGGCATGCCAATTCTATGGTGGATGCCCAACTCTATGGTTCTCCTGTCTCTGGGCAGGGGAACAGGACAGCCCTCTTATGGCCAAAAATGCCTGGGGAAATTAGAATGAATATACATTTTTATATTTCATATATTATTCAGATTAGGATATGTGCATGTGTTCTTGTTAATTTTAGTTGGCAAAAATATAGAGATGGATGGATGGATGGATGGATGGATGGATAGAGACACAGATATATACATAGATGAATAGATGATACATAGATTTACATTGTATAGCTCTTTCAAATTGCTGACTTAAGATTTATTTAGATTGATTATCCTTTAGGTGGGATCATTTATCCCAAATGATACAATTTCTCACCAACCTATGTTTAGCATTCATTGTTGAAGGACTGTTCCATTTAGAATGGGTGTAATTCTTATTCACTCAAATCAACAGTAATTTAGGCATTGATTTTAGTGCACTGAAGATTGTACCTAATGGTGCATGCAAAATATTGCATGTTCCCAGTGAGATAAAACAGTGATTTGTATTGACTGATGGGCAACAATGAACCACACACGCACACACCCTGGTAGACAAAGTTAAATGGATGAAAGGTTGCTTCAGAGTTTTTATTGTTTCAGGATTCAGTATTGCAGCAATTAAGGCTATAATGCCACATTCACTTGCTTGGAAATAAGTTCCATTGATTTCAGTGGAATCATATGTTTTGAAAAAAAATATATATTAGCTTAGTAAATACATGCAGGAATTCAGTATGATAACTGTATAAAGAAAAGATACTTGCTTTTCACTGATTCATTCTGATGACGGAACCAAAATTGTGTGCGTACTTCCCCAAGAGTTGGATTTTCACATGGTCCAGCACTTACGGCTGAAAATGGGAAATTACTCACCTTTGAAACCTAGTACATTAAGTTTTGTTCATAATATCATTCTGCAATGGTAGACTAATCTCTGGTCAAAATGAGACGGAATGTAAGCTTGCAAGAGTTCCTTTTCATAAATGTGAAACCAGGGATTTTTAACTTCCATGTAGCCTGAAGTTCCTGATCCTGCCTAATCCAGAAGCTAAGCAGGTTTGGGTCTGGCTGAAATCTAGATGGTGACTGAATGTTGTAAACCACCCAGAAAGCTTTGGCTGCAGGAGGTACAGAAATGCAAATCATCTCCATCCCCATTTCCATTTCCATCGTCTCAACCTTCTGAAATGGAAGGGATGAATTCATTTATTTATTATTTATTCATTTAAAATATTGATATCCTATATGATAAAAACATCCGAGGACAGCTTACAAAAACTATAGCAATTGATAACAACAAATAGCAACCATAAACAGCAAAAACATAATGCCAGCAAAAAACCAAAAACAAAACCAAAAAGCTAATGTGAGTGTTAAAACCGATTACAATTTCAAATTCTTAAAATGGTGGGTAAATAAAAAGGTTTTCACTTGGCGGCAAAAGGACTATAAAATTGGCACCAGGCAAATCTCTCTCCATCTCCATCTCTACCTCCACCTTCAGAAATGGAAGGGATGAATTTTACCTTCTCAGCAACAACTCTGTAAGATAAGTTAGACTGAGAGTGAATGGCTGGTCCAAGGTCACTCAGTGAGGTTCATAGCTAAGTAGGGACTAGAACCCAGATCACTCATGTTCCCAGTCCAATACTCTAAACACCACACCACCAAATATCTACTCAAGTAGAAATAATCTACAGTGTTTTCTTAGAAACATTGTGGGCCATTTGAGAGGAAGCTACCATGTTCGTACCATGCTTGTTTTCCATATTCAAAAGGCTGCTCTCAGCAAACAATAGATAATATCGTGGAGATTGTAGAGACAACCACTAAAAAAAGAAAAGAAAAGTGAGTACAATGCTGTACATGTCTGCTTGGAAATAAGCATAATTTAGTTCAGTGGCCCAGGCAAGGATTCAGCTTAAGGCTATAACTATTGTTTTCCTTCTGAAATGTTCTTGCTTTTCTATATAACATTCTTTCTTTTTTCTTCTTTCTCACCTCACATTTGGATGCAAGCAATTAGATTTTGAAAAGAAGAATCTCTATACCCTAAAAGTTGAAGCAAGCAATACTCATCCTGACCCACGATTTCTCTACCTGGGACCATTTAAGGATTCAGCTTTGGTAAAAGTATCTGTAGAAGACATAGATGAGCCACCAGTGTTTAACATACCCTATAATTTAATAGAAGTAGATGAAGACGCCAGGGAAGGAAGTATCATCGGACAAGTGATAGCTCAGGATCCAGATGCAGCAAGGAACATAATAAAGTAAGTCACTTTTGATAAACATAGTGAAAATGCATTCAGAGCACATGCTCCTTATTGCATTTGTTACAAACAAACAAAATTTAAGAATAAATGTTGCTAAAAAGCCATTGTTTGAAATCCTATCATTTGAAGAGTCTGGTGGGCACCACTGTCAGGAAGAATAGGTTCACATTCCAAGCATCATTGGTATTCTATTATTATTTATGATTACATTAAAGAGTCTAGAGTGACTGATAGCTGGATCACATGTAGACTCCCAGTCTGTGAAGGCCAAGGAAAACTGTGGCATTTGACTTCAGACCCTTCTGGATTTCAGTCCTTAAGCCATTTACTCTGAAATAAGCATTTATTTCACTGGAAATTCAGTGAGACTATTTTGTTTGAGAGGGTTGTTGTGAATGCTATTTTTCAATACTGTAAGATCCAGTTAACTTGATTTATTCCTTTTGCTTACTCATGTCTCCACTCATATACCCAGTGTAACTTGAGAGGGAGTTACCTTTCAGATTTCAGAAACCAGTTAACATTTGGCATCTCCAATGTACATCTCAAAATCCAAGACATTCCAGTGGCTGAGGACAAGTGCTGAGATCCACACACTTTTGGCTCATAACTTACATTTATCCAAAAGATTCCCTCTGGAAGATTCTGGAAAATGCCTACTGGGCTCAGGTCTGACTACAAGCTTTCATGGTTCATAATGCTGCCTCAGAAAGGAGGAAAGTTGTTCTCTGTATTCTTATCTGAGAAGAATTTTCTGTTCACACACACACACACACACACACACACACACAGTGTCATTCCTTGCAAACCAGGAGAGATTCTGCCATGGCTTACCCTACTTGCAGGAAGTGTTTGCAGTCAGGGATCATGTGGTCTTCAAAGCTGCTCTAATATCCTTTCTGTTCCATATGGTGAAGAGAAGGCCTATTCAGACATCTGCTCTCATCAAACAGTCAAAACAGCCAAGGATATGGGGAGAGCTGGAAGCCACCTAGTAACTCTGGCTGCCTTTGACAGCTGCAGTCCTGCAGCTGTCTGACCCTGCATAGAACTCTTTGGGGCAAGATTCCTCTGTGGCTGCCATGATTCTTCCCCACTGGCTATGCTGGCTAAGCCTGATGGTATTTGGAATCCATCAACATGTGGTATGCCACATATTCCCCAGCCTGCCACAGCAAGCTACTGTCATTCTCTGGTATTACGTGCAGCAGTAAGTTCTGAAGTTCAGGCATTCATCATGTCAGTCCCAAGGAAAGCCCCAGAATTCAGGTATCTGTGTTGCTCTATACCAACAACCCAATTCTAGCAGGTTACATCACTAGCAGGAGCAAGTCTTGCAAAGCTGGTGGGTCTTAACCCCCGAATTCTTCGCATTGCAGCAGGGAACAATCAAAAGTCCAGGCTCCCTTTCTTCCTCTACCCCATGGGATAATTGCAGCCAAGCTCAGAAGGAACAGGGAAAGCAGACAAAGGTGATCAATGGCCTCAGCATACCTGCTGGTGAGCGAAGCACTGGCATGATGTCCCTTTGGACCTTGGCTCCACTACACTACTGGTGTGATGCGTAGGAATTTCTAGAAGGGACTTCCAACATCTAATAGCAACACCAACAGTCTTGCCATGAGCTGTGCATGTGCATCCATTCATGTGGCTCTGTAAATGTACAAAAGCGACTCAGAGGATTGAAACACCTGCTGCAAAGCAGGCAGCCAAAACAAGAACAGCTGTGAAGGAAAAGACAGCATTCCTTTATTCCTAATATGTTTCGAGTTAAGATCTTTTTAAAGCAAAGTTTTCTTAACAATTCTGACACTGACAAATAAAATGAGCATATCAACATCTGGATTCTTTGAAAACATCATTGCTATCAAAATGATACCTTATGCCAGTTAAATCATTAAAATTATCAAAAGAAGAAACAATTTACTATCCACACGCACATACTTATTATGATCCAAGGGGGTCGACTTATGATTATTTACAGGTATCATTAAACTTTTCTAAAAACCTGCTCTTAATACTGTTTTCCAAAGAATTTTTTTCAGATGCACATTTTTAAAAGTAACAAAATACCCTTTCCATATAACCCAGGTATTATTTCTTTGCTTTTCATTTTGAAATATATTACATCTCTGTAGGGATGATTTTTAAAGTATCACTAGAATAGTTTTAAAGCAAACTCATAGGTTTTCTGGAGCATGGCTACAGTCTTTTCTACTTCTTCAAATGTGCCTTTACAATATGATGATATGATATGATATGATTGAGATGAGATATGATATATTATATATACTGTATAAAGAGAGAGGTGAAAAAAACTATCACTGAATGTGTGGAATTAAAATTTGTTGATGTTAAGAACAAACTTTTACCAAAATCTAAAATTATTGCCACTACAATTATTTTTTCCATGAGTTTGGTTTTTAATCATGAAAATATTTTTAAGTCTGTTGTTTTGATTATTCTAATATTTTAAGGTTAAAGCATGAACTACTCTTTGGTGCATGCACACATACAACAATAACATGTTAAAACAGAGAGTTGTTTGGAATGAGTTCAAAGCTTTTATTTCTACGTTTGTTATTTATACACCTATTTCAAAGTAGCATTAGAAAGAAACAATTTTTATGATTCCACAGACAAAGAGAATTTTCACGAAGCTAAAAGTTACAATTTTAACATTGACCGAGATGAACTATCAAGTTCAATCCTATGCCTTTTTAGACAAAGAAATAACCTACAGCCCCCGGTATGTTCCAGCCAGTTTACTGGGAGTTGTGGACATTCTTCTTTCTAAAGCTGATTAGGATCATGCCCTAAATTTAGGCATCACTGTTTTAAGGGCCTAACACTGCATGTATTGACTGAGAAGTACATCCCATTGTTTTCCATGGGACGTACTCCCAAATAAGTGTATTTACAATTGTTGCCCATGTTAATGTCATTGAGCTTAAGCTGCTCACCTAACAGAAGTTCTTTCCTATTTCTAGAGTCTCAGAATTTGCATTGTTTAGTTTGCTATTGGATATGTTTCCAAAAATAAAAATGGTGGCTATCTAAATAAACATTTCCAGCATTGGGTGGTTAGAGCCAGTTTCTTACAATTTCTGACTTGCAATTTATGAAAGTGAGATGAAGATTTGTAACTTCCTCCCTCCCCAAAATATCATGCAGCATCTAAAGCATTTGCATTTGGCTATATGTTGCCTTGTCCAAGTTGCAAGTGATATTTCACTTGATGTAACAGGTCAATAGCAGTCCTTCGGCTTTTCAAATGTGACAGTTTCCCTAAGACAAGTGCAGATGGCATAGTAATTGGATTCACAGTGATACAGTCCACTATTGATAGATAGCAGGTGCTTGGTTCAGGTCCCACAAGCTAATCTCTGTAGGCCTGCAGGCTGGTGGAAGCAATGAATGGGGTATTGGTGACAATTTCTTCAAGGTGTTGTGAAGATTAAGAAGTGTTGGCTAAAAATGTACAGCAGAAGACATGCAATGTTTCTTCTTAGAGACACTCACCTTTGTAAAAGAAGTCCAGTGGATAGATAACTGGTGGGTGTTATATCCAGGGACGTGAAGAAGAATTTCACTATTTTAATCAAAAGTAGATATGGCCAGGCACCTGCCAATGGTCCAGGCCCTAGCAGAATCCAGTTGAGAAGAGATCACTGGACCTGGTTCTTGTTTTTCACCATTGCAACCTGGCCTGCTGGTTCACCTGCTTCTCTGTCTGGGTAATGGTGGTGGTGAAAAGGACAACTCAGTGCTGCTTCATGGTTGTCCACTGATTCTCTGCCTTTCAAGCAAGCAAATGGCAGTTATTATGACACACAGCATGAGGAATTACCACTGCTTCCAACTGTAGCAATAAGAAGGTAGACTCAATGAGAGAGGAGGCACATGCCTTGACCAAGGATCTGGAAACCTAGAGCTGGCACTGCTTCAGAGTTCTCTGCTGGGTTCACCCATTCCCATGAATGGCTGATGCAAGGCTGCAGTCACTGCAGATTGTTTTCCTGTGTTTCACTCCTCCCTTCAGACTCTTGGTCTTCTCCACTCCCTCCAGGAAGAACAATTCAATTTTGCAAGTCGCTGTCATGGGACAATGAATTCCCCAGACTTGGCAGTCTCATGAGCTATTCTATTTCTTTGTTGTGGACTTAAGGAAATTGAATATGAATTGTAACCCACATGACCAAAAAAAACACCCACCTGCACGGATAAGGCCAGCATGTCACGAAGTATATTTTTTGTTTATTTTATTATTTGCATGCTCATCTAGATAATTTAATTACTTTGAATATTTCTACATTATCCTTAATTATCAAGTTGTAGGTCTGTGTAGAAAAATAATTTAAACAATTATTTAATAAAATGCAAAAATATAGACCACTTCATAGCAGCTAGGCCCTACTAGGCTGAATTTCTCCTTTAGGACTCAGCAGTTTGTTTTTAAAGGCAGGACTTCTGGTGTGTGTGTGTGTGTGTGTGTGTGTGTGTGTGTGTGTGAGTGTGTTTGGAAGGATGTTTCCTTTCTTTTTCCCCCTTCTTCCTTTATGTCTTTAACCACGGAGATATCTAAGCAAGGAACACCTGTCCTTAAGGCATGTCCTTCCCAATATTTTAAATCCACCTCCAAAACCCATTTATGCAAAACCTTTCTTGGAACAGTATAAATTCAGGGCTCTCTCTTACCAAACATACTTTTGGTTGGCTTCCCTTCATCAGAGAAATCTATAATATGGGAGATTTGTTAATATGGGAGCTTATGGGGAACTGACTTGATTATAGGAACCCACTTATTGAAAGGATAGGATTTTACCACACTCCCCTGATTTTATTCATCACTTTATTCATTATGCAGGGTACACATTAGTGTTTTTAATTCAGGAGCACCCAGAGTATTCATGTTTTTTTTCCTATATCCATCCAGTCACTTTTTCAGAATTGAACAAAAAATACTACATTGTTGAGTTGACTTGGTCCGCTAAGGGGTGTTTGCTCATGACTTGGATATTTTCTTTATGCTATACATTTATTTGTTTGTTTGTTTGCCTTTTATCCTGCATCATTAGCCAGGAGGGTCCCTGGCGCATGCCCTACTTCATGACTTCTGTAAGCCTTATCTAACCTTCTGCTTCTTCTGATTAAGGCAATTCTTCATACAATGCCTATGTTCCTATGGATTTCATATGAGATCATGAGAAATGGGAATATGGTGGCCATTTGCAAATCATCCTATACATACAACACACATCACAAAAAGAAGGACAAAAGAAGACTCTTATTTTCATTAAAAATTCTTATGCAGATTTAGGCTGGAAAAGTGTGACTAGGTGACCTTGTTCAAATTGCTGTCCATTTGATGCTAATCAGGAGCTTCAAGGCACAGTGATCATTATCTTTAAACTAGATGTCGGCAGCAATTTGGATAGAGGACTCCATCAAAACAAAGAACCATAATATGACCATATTAATTAGGAACATTATGTGTTGCCTTTACCCCTGGAACTTGCACATCATCTAACAGATTATACAGGGTG
>NW_025335505.1:4706454-4831937 GCF_004798865.1 Varanus komodoensis | reverse complement strand
CACCCTGTATACTTCCTACATGAAATCATATGAATTAGTGTAGGTAAAGTCCTGCTTTCAATCCTCTCCCTCAGCTTGTCGATATAATCTAAAACCATGAAAGACCATCCATTTACATATGTGTCCTGCTTGTACAAGCAGTGTGACTTCAGAAGAAGGATTTTGTGATTGAGAATTGTAGCTATAGTTCTGTTATTTGAACTTTTTTTTTACGTATTATCCAACTTGCAGTTTTTGTAATCAAGTAGAAAGAGTGGCAATCTTGCAATAGTGCCCTCTTCACAGATATAGACCTTGTATAAGAGGGGATTTTTAATGAATGCTCTCTCTGTGTCATTCTATGGAAAATGATTTAAAGGTAACTAGTCAATGAAAACAAAATCAAAATATGCATTTACGTCATTCCTCCATTTGATATACCCCCTTCTTTCTTCCATATATATTATTTCTCTTTTATTTTTGTCATGGGTAAAGAAGGTAATCATTCCAGTCACTGGATGAATAATTTAAGATGCTTATGTTGCCAATCTGAATAAGCCTCTGTAAGTTGTACATTATTTAAAAATCTCTGTCAAAAGAAATCAATCCACAATATAACAGAAGATTGTGACTATGTATTTTCATTTGACAGATATTCTTTGGATCGACACACTGATTTGGACAGGATATTCAACATCCACTCAGGAAATGGGTCCATATTTGTCTCAAAGACACTTGACCGAGAAGCAGCCCCATGGCACAACCTCACGGTCATAGCAACTGAAATCAGTAAGTTGCAAGTACTCCATACAAATGAAAGGAAAGGATACAGTATCTTGAAACCTGTGGTTGTGTACACCCCCACCTAGGAAAAATGCCTGAACTCAACAGGGTTTGTTTCAGAATAGATGCCTATAAGATTTGACCCCCATTTTTTCTTGGTGCATCAGAGCCAGCGCTGTGAATAATGTTATTGCTGCTGCTGCTGCTGCTGCTGTTACTGGCTGCTGCTGTTGTGTGCTATCATCTCCTACCTCTGGGGACCTTAGAAATGAAAGCCCTTCAAAATGTTCTATCCATGACAGACCTGCTCAGCTCTTGTAAATTCAAGGCTATGGCTTCCTTTATGGAATATATTTATCTTGTATTTGGTCTTCCTTTTCTTCTTCTGCATTGACTTTCTCTAGATGATTGTCTTCTCCAAGGATTTTTGCCTTCTTATGATGTACCCAAAGTTTGACAGTCTCAGTTTTGTTATTTTTGCTTCTAGGCTGGATTTGATCTAGAATCCATTTGAATCTATAATATATCCAAACAAATTGTACAGCAAATCCCCTGTAAAACATATGGCTGTAATTTAAAAGTGTAATGTTTTAGGATGCAATCTCTCTCATATCGGGATGTAGAAATTGGTAGATAAAGATCGATAGGTTATATTTATACATCACAAATTATTGTTTTTATTCCAGTTTAACTGTGCACTGTTTAACTGTGATGGCTTTCCCCAAGAGCCCTGGAAATTGCAGTGTGATGAGGAGCTGGAGAATTTTCTATTAAGTATCTTTAAGACCTCCTTATAGATCCAAAGTTCCTAGGAAAGAGGAAATTGAACAAGTTTCAAACTTATTAGCTTAGATGCCATTTTACTGTGTTACGCTAGCTTCCAACACCATCTTTAGGTGACAGACGACACCTAAAAAACAGCTGCTGTCATGGCTGCTGTCTTGCCTCCTGCCAAGCAAATCAGGGCAAAAGCTTCTAACTAAAAGTTTCTCTTATGGCAAAGCTGCCCAGCTACCCTGGTTCTGTGTTACAAAAGATCATTGCAGAGGTCAATAAGAAAAGACACAAAGTTAGAATCCTGGCTGTTAGGTGCTGTGTACCAAGCTTTTCTCCCGGGAACAAGTGCCACCCTCATTCCCAACATCAAGGATCTGAATAGAATCCAAGCTAAACACATTTCCTCCCTTCCAAACAAAATATTTTTTTAAAAAAATCTGACTCTACCTTCAACCCACTTATAATGTCTGATGTTTCTCAATTAGTCCTTCCTATTAACCCAATGCCATCTAATTGGACTAATGATGTTAAGTCCAGCATCACTCTGCTCAGCTTGCTCACTAGAATTTCCCACAGAACTCGAAAGGATCTGGCTTTCAGTGACTGCCCAGCTTATTTCTGGCTTTGACAGTTCAGCTGTGAAAACCAAGCCCTCATCCTCCATTTCTGAAACAGAAGTCAAGTCAATAAACTTTGAAGACTGAATTACAGGCCCAATTCTTATCTGGAGTCAGTCCTTTGGGCAATCAAGCTCACTTGTTAGCAGCACTGGCCGGCAATAGCTTGAAAGGGTTTCAGATAAGAGTATTTCTCATCTATATGTCTATAACACTGATCTGCTTCATTATCAATGTACATTAATCTTGCAGTATACTAATGCTCATGCATAAGCTGCCAGTCCACCATGCCCTTTTCGAGGATATTCAATTCTACTTCCTCTTGTCCCCTTTCTTCCTTCTCCTTCCCATAGTCAGCATTCCATGACCACTGATCATATTCAGTTCTTATTGGATGGTTTCTGATTTCCATCTGCAATAGGGATGCATTTCCTAAAATTTGGCATAATTCTGAAAACTCTGGAGCTCTCCTAATCCTGATGACGCCTCCCTTTTGTGTGGGGGTTGCACCTTTTGGGATGCCTAAGGATCAGCATCTGTAGAATGAGTTCATTGTTAGTATATGTAAGTCTGACTTGGGTTCCCCACAAGAGGAAAGACGGTGGCAAATGCATGCAGGTCAGCGTACTACTAGTACTACTACTGCTGCTAATCATAAGAATGTCTGTGTGGCTGAAAGCCTTCAAGCTCTGTCTCCTCTGGCAGGGAAGCTAGCCAGTGCAATAAAGTCTCCCTAGCTGAGGAGGAAGAAAGTATACACTGGGATGGATGACAGCAGACCCAATCATCACTTTCAGGCAAATCTTTTCTGTCTGTAAAGGGAGAACTTTAAAGCAGAGAGAAAGTGGGGAGAGGCCGGGAGCAGAAGAGATGCTGCTGTAATAGCCTTAAATAATAATCCAATAAGGATGTCTGTAGACGTAGAAGATTATAGGCATCCTCTGCAGAGTAGGAGAAGCATGAGTGCAATC
The DNA here is from genome assembly GCF_004798865.1 of Varanus komodoensis. Taxonomy (NCBI): domain Eukaryota; kingdom Metazoa; phylum Chordata; class Lepidosauria; order Squamata; family Varanidae; genus Varanus; species Varanus komodoensis. The sequence goes on along the minus strand of NW_025335505.1, from coordinate 4,828,810 downwards.
TTTGCCTCTGCACTCTACCTGCTTTGTGAAGCAGCTAGGTAGCTAGTGTGAGGCAGAGGGAAAGAAGCTCAGGTGCCACCAAGATACACTTCATCTTGGCACCATGTCCTGGAACATCCTTTAACCCCTTTTCCAGACTTCGTAGCACCTCAGGAAAGTTGCTGGCATGTGATGGGAAGAGAGGGGGATTGACAAATGGGTCTGCAGACCATAGTTCAGAGTTCCTTTCCTGCAAAAATCATCAGGCCCTCTAGACACTGTTTAGGGACAATAGGGTTGTTCTTTCATTAGACACTCCTTCTCCTTTTTCCTGTTCTTCAGGGAGGTGGATAAATGTGCAGTCTGCTTCTCCCCCTCCTCCTTTAGGCTTTTAGGCCCTTTCTACTTCATTTTTGTTAAAAGAAACAGAGACTTCTACACACCTTAGGCTCCCTCCAAGAACTGACTCCTTTGCAGTTTGGCACCAATTTTGCTACATAAACTTTCATAGGCATACCTGGAAATAAGAAATATAAGTAATAGTGCACTTCTTTATAGGTTTTCTTCTCCTTTTTTCAGGCAACCCCAAACAAAGCACCCAGGCACCCATCTTTATCCGGATTTTAGATATAAATGATCATGCACCAGAATTTGCCAAGTATTACGAAACCTTTGTTTGTGAAAATGCAAAAGCTGGACAGGTAAATGCATATTTACTACACCAACTATACTATACCATATTTACTGTATTTGATTATAAGATGTTATTTCATGGCATTGATATAATATCAAACAGTAGTGGTAAACCTAACAATAAGCGGTGTTCTAAAATGTTCAACTGTAACTATTATTTGCTTTTACTAAAAGTTCTGAATCAAAGGGTCAGATGTTATCCCTGTACAACCATAGCCACAAAAGTCATCACCTGTTACAGCCACCATTACATTTTGTAGCACAGATAACTGACATGTGAAAAAATGGCAAGCATGCCTATTGGTTCAAATTGCGCAAAGCTGCCAAACTCAAGCTTTGCATCTTTTTCAAAGTCCACCCTGAAACTTGTCCTGACACGTGTCTTTATTATACATTATTATACAAAAGTGTGTGCCTATTTTCATGTATGCTTCCTCAAGTTTATGCATAAATTGCTCAGAATTTAAAAATTGAGTACCTGGAAATAAAATTTAGGCTTTGCAAAACTTCAGTGAAGGTGTGAGTTCCAGAATCCTGCAGAAAGGGGGCATGCATCAAGTGGATTTTGGATCTGTCTTTTTTGTACCCTGTCACAGGAATCCCATGCCATCTTCTTAACTCATCTAAGAACATACTGGCTGAGGCAGCTTCCCCTATTATAAAGGTTCAGGAACTTCCCAGCATTTGGCTTCTGCAGGCCAGCTCAGGGAATATCAGGACCCCTCCCATAGCTTGAATGTTGGCCTTGTGGTTACTTGTGGTTAATTTCTAAACTACACATGGTTCAGAATGACAGCAAGTGCAGCACTATATACTGGGACTGGACTGGGGGATGCAATGTATCTCATCTTGCTTCTGCTACGGAAACCACATGGCAGAGCATCCCGCAATGTGGGCAGCAGGAGGACAGCAAGCATATTTGCCCCGAAAGACTCAGATTATCAGCCAATCAAGAACTACAAAGGCTTGTTCCATTCCCCGGTTTTTTTGTTTTGCTTTTTTTTCTAGAAGTGTTGATAACGACCAATAGGTGAAATTTCCATGATTTTTCTGTTTTTGTTAAGCATAAATTACATTGGCTTTGCTTCACTTCATACAGAAATGAATGTTAATTCTTAAAATCTTTAGTTCAGAGATGCTGCAATTACTAAGTCATTTCACTTGAGCTCACTGAACTTCACTTAACTCCATCTCAAAGCTCATTCTTTGTGTATCAGATTGAGATTTTTTTTTCACATGCATATTTTATGCATATTTCTTCAAATACATTTTAATTTTGTGCATATTTAAAATCTACACCTTCTACTCCCATTGATTAACATATAGTCGTGTGCATATTTCCATGCAATCTACACATGTGGTTGAATGTATTTTTCTCTGGTCCGTATAACAGTTCAAGCTCAGAGATGTATGCATTTCAGCCACACTTTGTGTCCAAAGCTGTGTTCAGTCCAGAAGGTGAGAACTGGCTAAATACAGATAAAAATGAATTGAGGTGAATTTTATTTATACATACCTACATCTCAATTGTGAAACATCTTTACAAGTAGAACTGAGAAATCAGAATAGTATCTCCTCCTTCTCATACTGGCAGTGGCAATGCCCCGAGGCTTCGGCGAACGGGGTGGCATAGAAGTTCCCTAAATAAATAAAAATAAAATAAAATAAAATAAAATAAAATAAATAAAATAAAAGTCACATGGTGGCACAGGACTTCAAATGCCTTTCTCAAATTTGCAGAATTAATGTGAGAATTTATTAGGGTGCATTCTTATTCATCTTTGGACAGAAAGGAAGGCCTACAACTCTAATCATTCCCCAGCGGGTCAAACTGGCTAAGAAATGCAGGGATCTGTAGGGTTGTGTCCCCCCACCCCCCAGAGTAGGCATAGAATTGTGCCCTTAATAGACATCTAAGTATAAAGACACACACAACACCACATTGGATCAATTTGATGTCATAATAAACCATGATATATCATGACAGAAATAAGCTGTTACTTCAGTTTTGCTTCCCCTTTCACCCCAGCACAGACACACTTTTCCCCTGGTGCAGTTATGAGTTGATTAGAAGCTTACACTTCCATTTTTGATTAGCCACTAATGGTTTTTTTCTGACTGCTAAACTGATATTTCTCTTAAGTATGTTTTGCTGAAATAAGATGCCTTCATAATCCTAACCTATGTTTGAAAATGACATGTTTTAAATGCATTAATTTGTTAAGTTCAATTACATTTTTTCGGGTTTGGACAAAACAATAAGATGTTTTAAATAAAATGCAATAAAACTTTTAATTCTTTGTGGCTATGAGAGAGGCAGATTGCTAATGGAATCATAAACTAGGGTTTGTTGGGGCACCAAAGCAGTTTTAGCTTTTCTTGTCATGCTTTAAAAATGTTAGTAACTGTTGTCGCAGTTACACTGGCCCAGCTTGGCTTGGTGTTAGTTAATCAAATTGCCTAACTTTCTTTGGAAAGAAGCTGGCCATCATTTGGCAGGCTATCACTTCTTTAATACAATGGTTAATCTGTTTTCAGTGATATGTATCATGATTCCCAGCAGAGGTACAATATTCCCAAATTCCACTACTTATATTTTGCCATTTTAGTAAAATAATCGGACATGATATTTTGCTATTGATATATTTCCCCTGTCATGTTTATAAAACATGTTTGCGATCACAGTTGTGTGTGCCTGTTTTAATAATAAATCCAAATTTTAGACATGAGAGGTTATACAATAAACCTTGTTGTAGTAATAGCATCACCAGGCTGGAGGAAGGAATCTGCTGTACGCAGGTCTAGTCCTTGTGTAGTATATATTACAAAAGGTGAATAATGGAGCAGCGAAGCAGTGTGTACCATCCAATACCACAGGAAGGGACTCTTTGCCCTATAAAGTAGACGCTGGGTCTAACAGCCACAGGATAAATTGTTAGAATGTACCTTTCAGTTGGACATTAACACCTTGCATTCTTCAGGGAAGAGATTGCAAGAATCTAATCACATGCCTTTTTAATTAACTTGCTTATCTCAGACTTTTGTTGTTTTGTGGGCCTTTAAAAAAGTTTTATCTTTGATTTGATACTTACGTGAAAGGACTTTGATACTAACGTGAAAGGACTTCTCTTGTATAATACTTCAAGAAAAGTTGCAGGGCTTGATGGGTTGAAATTGCCAGCAGCTGTCTTACCCCCTGCCCAGGTAGCTGTACCTGCAAATGTTATTGCAGGAGGAATGAAATAGGCAGCAGCACCTCTGAGAAACAAGGACAACATTTGGAATTGAGGATCAGCTTTGAAAATAAGGATGGTTTATTATGCATGGGGGTGTTGAGGCAAATTGAGGTATGCATTGCCTAGTTCAGTATATTTTTTTATAGTCCTGCCATAGCTCCATCATGTGGGAGGATGACTCAGAAAGGGGATTTCTTTCTTTCTTTCTTTCTTTCTTTCTTTCTTTCTTTCTTTCTTTCTTTCCAAGCTGTACTAAAGAAAGACTTATCCACATAATGTGAGAAGAAAGGGACAGGGGCTGACAGCACTAAATGATGTTTCATGATTCTGTTAAAAGCAACAAGAAACATAGCATAGCCTATTTATCAAAGACCAACAATTTTGTCCAGAAATGTATTTCTTTTTTCATGTCTCCACATAGCAGATTGCTAAAGTTGGAGATGGGAAATGGCAGGCAGGTTTCCAAACCAAACAGATGAATGAGGTGTGAATAGGAGGCTTGGGATCATACCGGAAGGTTTCTGTGGATTCTCATTCTCATTGCCTGACCAGTATAGTCAGGAAAATTGCATTAATGTGCCACTACAACTGTTCTGTGATTGGCTCCCACAGCCTACGCAATAGCAGGGCTAAACCAGGTGGACCTCAAATGCAACAATACGATCCATTTACCTAACACTAAGATCTTTTCAGGTTATTCCAAATTCAGAACCAAATACAGATTTTTGTCCATACATATCAGAATGACAGGAAGCAGAAATGGATGAATGAAGGGCTGCATGTTTATAATTATAAGGATCTGCAGTGAACATAAATTCAGCCCAACTAATTCAAGCACCAGCAGCTTAAGCTGAGAGTAGACACCACCTACTGACCCCCTCAAATGGGCTCAAAATGCCCAACCAGTCTCTGAACAGATCCTTACTTGTCACTACCAGCCAGAGTTAAGTTTTGCCAAGAAGCCCCGTGCGAACATCCATCACCCACCTATCACTCACCAGACTTGCATGGGCTGCTGTCCTCAGGGCCCAAGGATACCCTCCAGGATGAACCACAAAGATCAATGTTGAGAGGCTGGTGGAGAAGGAATCCTTCACCCTTAAGATGCCTCAGAATTTTCACCAGGGTGGCCTAGCATTAGGGATGCGGGAGGCACAGTGGGTTAAACCGTTGAGCCAATGAGCTGTTGATTGGAAGGTCATCAGTTCAAATCCACACTGCAGGGTGCTGCTGCTTTGTCCCCGCTCTTGCCTTCCTAGAAATTCAAAAGCGTGCAAATGCGAGTAGATAAATTGGTACCAGTTCAGTGGGAAAGGTAGCGGTGTTCTGTGTGAACTGGTGTTTAGCCATGCCAGCCACATGACCATAGAAGCAACTTCAGACAATGCTGGCTTTTCATCTTACATATGGAGATGAGCACCAGCCCCAGAGTTGGATAGGACTAGCATGTGTGAGGGAACCTTTACCTTTTTAGTCTAGCATTAAATCTCTCCTAGTTAGTCCTCAATCTGCCAGACATGGCCACGAATCTTACAGATCAGAGCAAATTGTAAGCCTTCACTTCCCTGTGAAGCCAGCAGCATGGAACAGGAAAAAAGGTAGTTCTCTTAGACCCAATATGCAACCAGACCCCTCCCCTCCAAAAAATACTATTCAGCCCCGGAAGGTGACTGGCTAATCCTACACTGCATGCCTTTAAAATGGTGCGGCTGGGGTCCACTTTGTGCTGCTGATGGAGAGGAGAGGTATGCCAATGTAGTTTTACCTCTTCTGGTTCTGAGGCTTCATATCACCCCAAGCAGGGCTTGGATTCAGGGAGGTGGTTAGTCATCTCACATGAAGCCTTCTCTTACCGCTTGACCTGAGAACATAGTCTCCCTTCCTCATCTGCCTGAGGATGGTTCAAAGAAGTTTCTCTCATCCCTCAGTCACACAGAACCATGGGACTGAAAGAAGAGACACTGGTCCTTTGAGAATTGCAGTTAGCAACCAGCAAGGTGAAACTTTAGAAGACCAGGCTATCTATGTCCTCAGTTGGCTACAGTGCTTTGTTGGGACAGCAGCCCTCTTTGTGGGACAATACTTCAGCCAGCTGTTCCTACCATGGACTTTTCAAGCTCCTGACAGCTCAAGCCTGCCTGGCTGGCCTGCCCTGGCCTGGCTTGCTTTGGTTCTGCTTTACCAGCTGTGACCCAGAACAGTCATGGACTACCCTCACTGTGGTCCGCTCCCCCTGGGCTTCCCACCAAGTTGAGAAACTTGTCAAATGGCCAGCACATCCCTTCATTTGGATAGGCAGCAACATGAAGTCTCACATCCCACTCCTCACCCCTCCGTCCATCACAGGAAATGATGTGAAGCAAACCCATCGCGCCAGGAGTCTTGCAATATGTAGATCTATCATATAACCCTTATTTTTGCCCTTCATGTTTGCTGTGACTTTACATTGGTAATGATATGAAGTTTGATAGCCTGCATTTTATTGACTGCTGGTCTATTTGTCCTTTAGTTTTACTCACCAAGGGGCTATGCAGGGGGTACCCTGCTGCCCCATCTACTAAAAATCTTTAACAACCCTCTGGTTTCTGATATTTTTGCAGGCATGGTACACCACATTTTCAAGCATTTATTTATCATTTCAAGCATTTATCATTTCATTTCAATGCAGCCCCATTACTTGCAGGTCCTCCTGGTGGCTTATTAATGCTAAATGGCATAAAATCATAGATAAAATACAGTAAAACAATTAAAAATATGATAAAATGGATAAAACAATTGAATAGTAAATAACATCACATGATAAAATGTATGCACGCACTAATAAGCACAGCCAATAAATTAACCAAAATTTAATTATAATAAATAATCCATAACAAATAAAAAGCATTAAACTAAACTAAATTAGATTAACCAAAACCTTGCTTAAATAGAAAAGTTTCCACCTGGTGCCTAAAAGAAAGAAGAAGTGGCACCAGCCATATATTCCTTGGTAGGGCATTCCAGAGTCTAGGCACTGTGGCTGACAATGCCCTCCTCCTGTTTACAGCTATAAGGACTGTGCATATGTCCTTGTTTAATTAATCCCAGTTCTCACTTAGTTAAATTATGGATGGCATGGTGCATCCTGTGGGTTGCCTTTATCTCTGTGGAACTGTGGAATGCACAAAGCCCCATCTGCAGCCTAATAAGCAGACTCCCCTCCCCCCGCATTTACTCCTTAGCTGCTACTGAGAAACAGTCTTTAAGCAACATTCTGTTGAACAGGAGTTAAAATGCCCCCTGTGATGATGAGAAATCACTCCAGCTCTGTGACTTCCCGAATAAAGCACTTTATTCTTCTCCATAGAAATGAATAGCAAACATTCTCTTCCGTAGATAAAAGCAAAGAGGTTCAGTTCAGAGAGGACACTAAGAGGGGTGTTAAACTGACTTCCTGTTGCTGTGATCCCAGGTATGGAGCATGCATCCTAGTCCTATTTCTGTCACTGCATCCTGGGATCAGTTCCTTGAACCCAGATGAGGCTTCAGCCAGCATCTTCCCCTGCTGCATCCTCCCATCTCCTGTCTCCCATCTGCCTTCGAACACTGTAGTCCTTACTCTTGCTTTCCAAAGAATCACATCAGCCATAATAAGTGGCTGGTATGGGTGTTTAGAAGGTCAACCAGGCCCAGATATCTGGTTCTCAAGGGCATCACACACAGTGCATCACAGGGCTATTTCCTGTGTGTGATGCATCATGGGAGCAGGTATTCCCAGAAAACACTTGCAGTATGCCTTACAGTCAAGCATTTGAGCCTGGCTAAGCCACACTGGTTGCTTTTTATGGCTGATGCAGACCTCTGGAGACATTGGCCACTTGGTTGTCCTCTGGACAAGATCTTCTGGGCATGCCAGAGGTGGATGGCTGTTTCAGACAGCCCCACTGGTTGCTGCTTTCCTCTGGCCTTGATGTGGTGGGAGAACAGGGCCATCAAGGCTCTCCTGGTGCACCTGCTGTTGTACCTCTGGGCCAGGGAGCAATTCTAGAGAGCTCTGTAGGCTCCTTTCTCTCACTGTGAAGGTAGGCCCATGGAGCTCCCTTGAGCACCTATGTTCTCAGCTGTAGCTGCCTAGCAGTACTCGCAGAGAGAACCTTCTGGCAGTGGCCAAGGAAGACCATGTAATCCACCACTCTTTGGTCTCCACCACTGAGGCAGGAGATTCTCCCTGTTTTGTGAAAAGTTGAGTCCTGGATGCTGAGAACTAGCTATTGATGCATTGGTGTCCTTCTTCACATTGACATCCCAACCTCTTGAACCAGGGTGCAAGACATTTCTGTCCTACAGGTCACTTCCAGTACATGGGTGTCTCCAGAAATAATTCTAGTGTTGAGGCAGGCAAGTTCTTAACTTATAATTACAAGTTGTTGACTTGGCTAGTTTTTCCAACTGAATCCCATCCACCATATCCTGATGCTGAAGAGAAAGTGGGACATGGCCTATGGGTGCTTTACTGAATCGTATTGGATAATACATTTTAGAACTTGCTGCTAACAAATTGCTTTATTAGTCCATCAACACTAACAGAATAAGTCACTAGAAAAACACACAGCTTTATTCCAATTCTGTTGGACTCAAAACCATCATTAGAAATCCCTTAGGCCAAATTTTACAATCTGCCTGGGCTGTGGTGAATGCCAAATTGAAAGTCTGAAACCAGCCAGACTGTTCCCCCCACCCCCTGTTATTGGTTAATGCTGGTCTTCCCATAATATAAAGGAAAATATAATGCAAGGTGGGTATTTATTAATATAAAAACTGGAATCTTTGCAGGTCTTGGCCAAATCACTCTATTTTATATTTCTCCTTGAGATGGAGCAAAACCATAATAAGCTGATAAGATTCTGTTGGCTATGCCTACTGCAGTTGGGTCTGAGAATAAATCCAAAGAATTCCACATGTACATTGGCATTCACACCACTTTCCTTCACAGATCTTGCACCTAGAAGCAGCTGTACTATGCCAGAAATATCTGCCATTTCATCTGTTAAGCTGAGAAGCTCGTGGAGGTGTTAGCTTTCACAACAGTATAGTATCTTCCCTCAAACTTCGTCTGTGCAACATTAACTTATTCTGCATTCTTGCACAACTTATCACTGCCTGCTTTACTTTTCTCTCTCTCACACACAGTGTGTGCATTGCTTCAATACAAATTGCAGAAGTTCTGTCATCTTACCTGTGGAACTGGTTCTACCATGAAGAACAAGGCTATATGACACACAGTACATAATGGATGATATTAAAGAGCACAGCTTCTGTTTTTGTTGATCTCTAGCTCTTGCTTAGGTGACTAAGGTGACTTATTTACTGTTCAAATGACAACTAGTAGTGTACCCATGTGAACCACTGTGCCATCACTTGCTGAGTGCTTTCTTGCAGCTTCACTGAAATCTTTGTGCTTGGAACAAGCTTCAGTGATGAACGTGTCCTGCATCCATCATGGTACTGACTGGGAAAGCAAAATGCAATAACAACATACAGGTCCTTGCACACCAGCGTAGTATGTTAATCAAGGAGAATACTCAAAAAGCTATGCATGGCAAGATGTTTTCAGATGTGTAATATCATGCCTGAAGTCATCAGTTTCTGCATAGGTCCAGCATTGTGTCAGTAGCCCAGATTCTAGAACAACTGGTAGAAGATTTGCTTTCCACATGCATTTCCCTATATCCAGCCTTTCCTGTACTTCAAGTTGGACAACAGTGGCAGCTCCCTCAATGCTTTCAGTTGGGATATCCCCAAGCCCTGCCCCTAACCATTTTCTCTCTCTTTTGAGGCAGACACAGTGGGGACTCCTAGCATGATGGCTTCAGCATGTGGCTAACTGCCTTCTGCTTTTTGAAGTAGCTGCAGATATCCATAGGTGAACAAACAGAAGCATTTCTGCTCTTTGGCTTCCTCTCTCTAGCAACTTACATAGAAAACACTCTGATTGAGTGTCTGCTGGGTGCAGGAGCATAAATAACACATGAGAGCTTTCCCTGCCAAGGTTTGAGAAAGGCACACTTTTTCAGTGCTCAGCAGGGAGATGTGGCTGATCAGAAATAAGAGGGGGCAGACCCTGGGAAAGGAGCTGTGCTTCAGGAAAATGTAAATGGGTGATCCTGGTCTCAGCATGCTCAAGTGCTAGGAACCTCAGTAGGTACTAGAACAAGGTCCCTATTGCACGCAACAGAGGTTAATGTGCTCTTTCTTTCCTTTGCAGTTAGGGTTGGGATTGGGGTTAACGTTCCTTTTGAAGAATGGTTGCTACTGTCTTGTGGAAAAAACATAAGTTGAGGATAAATCTGTTAAGGCTAGACAAATCTGTCATTTTTTCTATCACCTACAATTGAATTTCATAAGTTCCTGTTCTCCTGAATATGGTCTTTTAGAATGTTGGTAAATTCATGTAGCAAGTGAACTTCAGTTCCTGAAATCCTTGCCCATTTGCATGAACAAAATTCCTTATTCCCAGCATGAGGAAACCATGATTTACCTATCTGCCATGCTGGAGGAGCCTCTCAGAGAGTGAGAGAAAATTGACAACCAGAATTCAATAGCATGAACATGAATAAACAAGAGCTGGGCATTGAGATCTTTGAGTCTGATTAGAAAAAGCTGTTAATTCAGCTCCTTTTTCATTCTCATGTTATTTTTCCTTTCACTGTGGATAACTCTATGCATGTTGGTAAATTCCTATCAAAATTGGACTGAAATGAATTTCTCACCTTGCTATTTCTGGTGATTCTGACTGTTAGAAACCAAGGTTGCTCCGATTCTGCAATCCAAATCACTCTAGTTTGTGTGAGTGTAAACTGGCAGATGGATGGATGGATGGATGGATGGGTGATAGATAAGTAGTTAGGGAGAGGAGCAGTAGAGATATTTCAGTGCATTTCTGGCTTGTTTCCCCTGCAGTTTCCCATGCTTATTCTTTGTGGCACATGTCAGCAGCTTTTCTGAGAAAGCAGTGGCTGGTTTGTCTTTTGAGTTTGCCAACCATCACTTTTCCGCGAGTGCTACATAGCATTCTCTCCCTGCCCTGCCTTTTTAAAAAACTGCTTGCAGTTCCAGCTGAGCATTCGGCTTCATCATCAGCTGAAACTTGAGCAGGGACTTGAAACCTACTTGACAGTTGGTGTTGCATGTGGAGTAGCTGTAATTGTAATGTAAGGCATTAGAAGTGGTTGGAGATTTCAGAAGGTCACTCTTGAGCTTGCTGAACAGAGTGCTCAGGATTATTAAAGTGATGCCTGCTGAAGCTCTGAGCAAGGCCATTATTTATGCACTGCTAAGGAGGATGCCAGGCTGCAAAACCTGAAGCAAGTCTAGATGACACATGGAAATGCTTCTTGGTTTTATTCTTGTCTTACAGAAAACAGCTAAGTGTGGCACATAAAGGCAGAGAAAGCTAAACACATTCCAGGACTAAGGATTGGTGGTGCCATTTGCTGCAGAGTAGAAGAGGGAGAATTAGCCTCCCCACCATCAACACTTCAATTGTATTGGATTTGACTGACTTGTTTCCCTGGTTATTATAAAGTAGTTATTTAAAAGTTAACACAGTTAAGTTTGCTGGGAGACATAGAGTTCTCCATTTTAGGAAGCTTAACTGTGCCTACTTTTAAATAATCTAGTTAAGTCCTGACAAGACAGACCACATTTTGAAACAGTGCTTGGTCAGGAGGGCCAATAAACTGCAATTTAATCCAGATAGGATAGATAACTGCTCATGGGTTATTTGTCCAGGTAAGTAATATTCACCCTCTTCTCAATAGGATTGCATTCCCCCTAAAGCAGGGCAGAGTGGCACACCGCATTCCTTGCTACTCCCTTTGCTTTGCCTGATATAGTCACACACACACACACACACACACCAAAAAACAAACAAAAAATGGGGAAAAGATACTGTTATGGAGAGTGAAATGGGGAAAATGTTTTTGATCACCTTACAGTTTGGAGATATAGCAATGATGGTAGTTTGGGTTGCTCTAAAATCCATTTTCAAAGGTATCAGTGACCTTGGTGACTTTGAACACCCATCGAAAGATTCTTCTGCCATCTAAGCAAATGTTGATACCAGTGTAGGGGGTTGAGTTGGGCCAGTGTAGGGGTGAGGGCCATTAAATTCCACCTCTAAGGAGGTCCAGGGTTTGTAAATTAGGAAGGAAGGAAGGAAGGTAAGTTGCACAAATTTATTTATTTATTTATTTATTTATTTATTTATTTATTTATTTATTTATTTCAAATATTTATATGCCATCCTAATCACAAAAAAGCCTCAGAACAGCTTACAATTTGCCAGCTTACAATTTTGTACCATTTGCGAAATTTGTTCAAAATTACTGTTCATACAAATGACAGTATTTTGCGTGCTTGTTCAAAGTGGTACCCAAAAACACCAAATTTGTATAAAATGACCAAAATAATATACACTGGCACCTGAAAAGCATGTGGTTGTGATAGAAAGAGCTTTCTGTGATGCTGATTTTTGGAAAATATCCAATTTTGCAAACATTTTCTTAGCATATTCTCCCCCCACATGTGAAAATTGAAGCCAGTCTTAGAGAAGGAAGTCTGTGAAATGACTCAACAAACACCTCAGAGGTAGGTGCTGACACAGACCAGGCAAATCAGTAAAAATAATTTGTGCTGTTTTATTATTATGGTTTTATTGGGATTTTGTATGAATGGACTTGTAAACAATCAGGATAAATTTGGTTGTTGAATGTTGGCTACTTATTAAAAATGTAATTAATAAACAACTAACTCTTTTTAGTCTGTCATAGCAGACTAAATATTCAATATCTTGAATATTTCAGAGTAGACCTTTGAACATTGCTGTGAATCCTTCCTGCTCTTAATAAAAACTTAAATTTCATCCATGTAGACTCCTAAGAGGGGGCCAGTTATTCACCTGATTACTGTCAGCTTTCCAGTCACTTAATTGCCTCATTCCTGGAGAGGAAAGTAGATGGTGAATAGCACTACTGTACTACCAACCATGAGATAAAACCAGAGACCATGAAGTCAAAGAGTATCAAAAACCATTGTGCCTCTCCATATGTAGTTTTAGTGCCTTTCAAGTGGAAATATTCATTTCTACCCTGGGGTAAATTAGCAGGGAGCTCCATTGACTTGTCCTTGTCAAGAAACGAACATTTACATTCCTTTGAGGTGTTCTGTAGAAACTGTTAGAGGTTCATTGTGCCCCTCTTGTGAAATAAAACTGGTGGAGGGACAGTTTTATTCACAAAAGAGTAAGCAGGGTGCCTCATTATATACTGCCTACTGACTTGGGAAGAAGGTGCCCAGGTATCTCAAAGGTTAGACCAGGCTGCATCAGTTCTCTCTTACTACTGCCTCATCATGGTAAACACAGCTCTTGTGCAGGGAGACCTCCAAGATCTGGGGGTCACCATCTGGAAGAAAGGCAGCTACTGACTGATTCAAAGACACCAGTGCATGTGATCAGGCTGTTTCCACCTCACCTCCCTTTGGTTAAAGCAAGTAGAATTAAAGAGTGGTCAAACACTGAGGGGGGAAACATCCAGAATAATAAAAAGTATACTATCCAGCCCTGAATTCAAAATGACAAAGGTTTATGAAGATCAAGCATAGGAAATAAATCAGGTAGCATAAAAATAATATAAAAATGTGTCCTTTCTAAATAGCCTACCCATGACAGCCTTAAAGAGGCATTCCAAAACTTATTTGCAAGGGCCACCCATACCATTTCATGATAACAAAGGATAATTTCATGATACCTTCGGGGAAGAATAGTTATCTCCATGCCTTAAGCAGGCTCATAGTCACCCCAAGTGTTCAGTGGGAAGGAATGGAAAATGTAGATAGAGCCATTAATCCACTACACAGGCCTTTTTAATGACAAAATCATTAACATTTTATTTATTTATTTATTTATTTATTTATTTATTTATTTATTAAAACATTTCTATGCATTTCTATTTAAAACATTTCTATCATTTGTGAAAAAGTTGGGCAAAGAAAATTTAAGGGGTAGATTCCCATATATATATTGTTACATAAATCGATGGCAATGTCCTTAGACCCGAAATGTCATGTGCTGTCCTGATCATCCCAGTTCAGATGCAGAAGGGAAATCAGGGATGGCAGCTGAGGATGCAAAAGAATGGAAAAGACTTCTCTGTGAAGAATAGGTATGGAACATTGTGGTCTGATTTAGTCTGGGAGACGATTAATTGGCTGAGAATCTTTTGGTACAAAAGACAATGTGATCAGGGGCTTAATATTTTTCTTAACCAAGTTTACATTATTAAAAATGGAAATGAAAGACAATGCATTTCAGGTCCTGAGATATGTGTGTGTGTGTGTGTGTGTGTATGAGTATTATTTTTATATCCTATGTCTTTGTGGTCTTTTCTCCACAAGGCAATTATTGTATCATTAATCATTGTATCCACTTTGGTTTTGTCAAGCATTGAGAGACAAGCTCTGTACAAAAAGCTCTTCTTTTTCAGTTTGTCTATTACACAACCTCTAGGTAGAATTATGTCATAGCTCTGGAGGAGCAGGAGCAAAACTGGAAGTACCAGAGAAGCATCTATGAATAAGGAATTGTGAGAACACAATAAATGGCTTGTGCAGAAAAGCTTTCCATCTCTCCTTTTCACAAGTGGTGTTGAAAATACCCAGTTCCCACAGGATCCAGGCAGCATGTTAGTCCTCATCATTGTTCCACATGAACTGAGAATGTGTTCTACAACGTACCACCTGATTCACATGGCTAAGTATTGCTGGTCTTTTAGGGATTGTAGCCCAGCTCTTCTAAGAAAGTCCTCATAGGCGTCTAGTCAACTCCCAGGTATTTTGGTGCAAAGTTGGAAAGCTGCTAAGTAAGGCATTAAATTGACAGAGTCCTTCAACAACTGTTGGGAGTTGTGCTTTATTCCCTCTCCATATTAAGTCCGTGCAACCATAGTAAAAGGCATTTTAGATATTTATCTGAACAGAAGTATTACAGAATGAAAAGATTATTTCATGTTGCTGACAGCATTTTTCTCTCCTTCTTGGCAGCTTATACAAACCATTAGTGCAGTTGACAAGGATGAGCCTCCTCGTGGACACAAATTCTTTTTTGAGCTGGTCCCAGAATACACAGTCCATCCAAACTTCTCTGTTGTGGACAACAAAGGTAGGCTCTAATTATAAACTCCAGGGCCTCTTTTTCTCTTTTCCAAAAACCTCTTAAGGTGCAATCCAAAGTCTATGTAGGCATTGAAAAAGGCCTATAACCCCCATGCTGTTTTGAGCATGCTAGGAGCTGTAGGTCTTTTCTTCCCCTATCTATACAGCCATAGGAGTACATAATTAATGTAATGTTCTTTTTCTCTTGTTCTGGTTCAGATAACACAGCAGGAGTTATAACAAGAAGGAATGGATATAACCGCAATAAAATGAACACTTATCTCCTGCCAGTGGTAATCTTTGACAACGACTACCCCATCCAAAGTAGCACAGGGACACTGACCATCAGGGTGTGTGCTTGTGACAGCCGGGGAAACATGCAGTCCTGCAATGCTGAAGCCTTGCTCCTTCCAGCGGGACTCAGCACAGGGGCACTCATTGCGATCCTGCTCTGTGTCATCATTCTACTGGGTAAGTAATACATCCCTCCTTCCCTGCTTTACAGCTGAAAGTATTTAAATGTCACAGTGCATTTGAACTGGAAGTCATCTTCTTAGCATTGATGGATCGATAGGTGATCCATCAAGTTGTCAAATACTTTAAGTCTTGCAGTCTTTGGAGCCAAAGCAAAGTTTATTTTAAATATGCACCAGCTGTTTTTTCCCCAGTTTACTCTAAAGTCAGAGCATAAGAATAGGAGCACAGGTGTTCCAAGATGTCTGTGAAGGACCTGTTTCTTTTTGGCCTGCTTCTCTGCCTCTCGACTATGTGGGAACCTGCAGAAGCTCTGTCATGGCTGAAGAAGAATGATCATTTCAATTCAGTTCACAGATGAACATTATGTGTCCTCTTCAAATCCCAGATATGAAGAGGAACACTTGTTTTATTTTATTTTATTATTTTTATTCTGGTGGAAAAATAATTTCAGTAATATACACATTTTTAACAAGCACTTTAAAATGCATTTTTTCAAAAGATATGCTTTTTATGTTATTTATCAATGTACTTTTTATCAATGAAAAAGTACACAATTTTGAAAAGAAATGTGCTGAAATGTGCACTTTTCCCCATTCAAATGACAAGAAAGCAGATTACAGATGAAAATGGGAGCAAGATGAAACAAACTTCTGAATGGAGTTTGGAGAATCTCAGTAATTCGGTCATCCCTAATTCGGTTGCCCATATTTGTCACATCCCTAATTGTAGCATCTCAGTAGAGAGAAAGCTTGGCCACATGCTGAACTTGCAAGTGGCATCAGGCCTGACCTAAGTAGTTTATGGCCAGTACATAACCTCACAGGAGGTTGCAAGAGCTCAGAGGGTCGTATCTGATAGAGATGCAATGCAGGTGCCAATTATGTTGTGCTATCTCTGGTTTGTGCTAACACAGCATCATTATCAATAGTGCTACACTGCTTTGGATGCATCCCAAAGCCAATTCATCTCATGGGAAAGGATTTACTTGGCACATGGACCAATGCATCACTATTGTGCCAGGTGTATCATATCACTGGGAGGATGGCACTTATGGTATTGCTCAAATTATTATCCCATCATCACTCTTATGAACAACAGCACTTACATCTTGGCAACTTCTGTTTGGAGCACAGCAGCAACATCCCACTAACTAGAAAAGTGTAAACCCCAGCAGATTATGAAGTTCTGATCATACATTAATCCAGAATAAGCTGATTAGGCTAGTTCATGTCAGAATTAGAGGAATCACTTTATCAGACTTGAGGGACTAATAAATTAAAAAAAAAAAAGAAGGCAAGGAACCAGAGTCTATGACTCTGAAAGCCTTTGGTGAAGCAGCTCAATTGTTGACCTAAACATTGAAAGCAATGCTCCAGCTGTTGTTCTTAATACAACAGATTTCATTATATTTTAAAGTAATTAGAAGAGGGAGAGGGATAGTTTAAAAAGTTCAAAAATGCCATTAAAAGTTGTTGAACAGAACATAATTATGATGATTTTAACATTAGTAAAACTTCCATAGTTCAAATTTTTGTTAACTACCCAGAGGACTTCAGCTATAGGGTGGTATATAAAATAAAGAACTAAATAGAAAGTTGTTTGGCTGGAAGGATGGGGGCTGCAATTACCAACTCACAAAATTATATTAGCTGTACTTGAGCCGGAAGCAAAAAGAACATACTGGCATATTGTATCACCTCCTTTGGTGATTAAATTTATGGGGAGATTTTACAAGTTCATAAGGGTTCAAACACTGAATTCAGAGAAGAAGCTGTATTTCCTAATGCAATGGCACATTCTCTAAAGATCGAACAGTTAAGTATCTGTCATTAAGTATGATAGCACATGATGCATTGCTGCTTAACTTTGATTTATGCTGCTTGTAAACTTGTCATGCAGTGCTTCTAAAGTTTCATGTATGTCCACTGCAGGGGGAAAACAGGGTTGTCAGGGAGAGATGTGATCCTAACATCTCCTAAGGCATTATCCTGACAGTAAGACCTTTAACTTAAAATATACTGGTTCTGGTTCTGGTTCTGGTTCTGTGGGATCGTTTGCCCTGTCCACCATTTGAATGAATCCCCCAAAACTATCTCTGGTCCTGGCCCTTGAGCTGAAAGACTTCACTTCTGCCCTAGAGTCATGACCCTTAGTAACCCAGTATGCGTGGATACTCAGAAGTAATTCAATTTAGTTCAATGAGAATACTCTCAGTAAGTGCACATACGTTTGCATCCGCAGGTGCCATTCATTTAAACGGAAGAGTGCAGCTTTTTCTTTTTAGTCTTCTCAGTTGTTATTAGCGAGGGTTGAAAGCACCAACTTTATCTGAAATGTTCCCTTCTGCTTTTAATGAACTTCTCAACATTCCTCTATATGTGTCAACTCCTCATCATCATCGCTTGTTTGCTTCCAGTTTTAGTTGTCCTGTTTGCTGCAATGAAGCGTCAGAGGAAGAAAGAACCCTTGATAATTTCAAAGGATGATGTCCGGGACAATATTGTGACCTACAATGATGAAGGGGGTGGGGAAGAAGATACCCAAGCCTTTGATATTGGCACACTAAGAAATCCAGAAGCCAGAGAAGAAAGCAAAATGAGAAGAGATGTGATGCCAGAAGCAATTTTCCAGATCAGGAGAACTGCACCTCTGTGGGAAAATATTGATGTCCAAGATTTTATCCATAGGAGGCTTAAGGAAAATGATTTGGATCCAACTGCACCTCCTTATGATTCGTTAGCAACGTATGCATATGAAGGGAATGATTCTATAGCAAATTCACTTAGCTCTTTGGAATCACTTACTACAGATGGTGGCAACCAAGATTATGATTACCTCAGTGACTGGGGACCTCGGTTTAAAAAGCTAGCAGATATGTATGGTGGAGATGAGAGTGACCAAGACTGACACCCACATCCCAGTGGCTCCACTGCAGATAAAGAGTTCCTCATGAATAGGGGCAGCCCCATTCTTTTCAGTGGGTCTGTGCATACAACCCCAATACATGTGCTGAGCATTTCTTGAAATGGTAGGGAATGAGTAGAGGCACTCCTGCCTGGGAGGAGTTCCACCTTACCTTGGAGACCGTGGGGCACTGGATTGTAGGTTGAGAATAGCACTTAATGATTTGGTCGGTGATAATGGGATCAATGCCTCTGTAACTAGTAGATAAAGTGGCCTAAATTCTCTTACTTGGAAAAATACAAAAATAGGTGTTTGTCTTAGTAAGGGTTATCTTAACAAGTCAATGTGAATGAAAAAGCTTAGTATTTTTTTAAGACAAAAACAAAAATAAACAAAACTGTCTGTCAGCCTCTCTGCCTAAGATGATGGAAGGAAGATCTTCAGCACTTACCGAAAAGATACCTAAAAAGGCTTTTTGTGCCTTTAATCATTGGGAAGTTTAACTTTTCTAAGGAACACTTTGCTTCACTTTTCCTACTGCTATTTGGGATGATCTTATAACATACCCATCTTATAATGTAATATCTGAGTAGACCTTAAAAATAAGAATGAATATTACTGCCATATTTATTGAGTAAAAGAATGTATCTGTGCTGATTCATGATATTTTTATATATGTATAGTTCTATTTTTGTATTTTTATGAAATAAATTAGTATTTATAAAGAGATCGCTGCTCATTTACTATATAAAAAAGCTATTTACTCAAGAGCAGGAACTATATGTTGGATAAGAGCCAGGCAACTGTGCAATCGTATGCATATCTGCCCATGTGTACCCCTTAGGTCTCTGGTAGAAAGCCAGTGCAAGGTAGTGGTGAAGAGCATAGGATTGGGACATGGGTGACCTGGGTTCTAGTCCCCACTCAGGCATGGAGCGCACAGGGCAACTTGGACCACTCACAGACTCTCAGCCCAACCTACCCAACGGAGTTGTTGCTGTTGTAAGGATAAGATTTAGAGGAAGAGGATGTGCGCCACCTTGAGTTCCTTGAAAGGAACTCAAGGATAAAAATGCATAATAAATGTTTGAGTATGGTGGTTTTATTCTCAGTTAAGTTTGCACAGGATTGCAACCTAAGTTATACTTATAGTAGACTCACTGAAATCAATGGGTCAGACTAGTCATGAATCCAACCCATTGTGACCTTTTGGAGGAGAGGATGCACTGGATAGGTTTTCCATTCTTCTCCAAGAGGATTAGAGTTACAACTTCAAGACAAAGGGCTGGCAGCATTAGCTTATCACTTCGTCCAGCAGTGGCTCCCCAGGGTCACATGCAGGACTTTCTATCATTACCTGCTGCCTGATACTTCTCCTGTACTTTAAACAGGAGATTCCAGGGCCTTCTACAGAAAGCACATGTGATATAGTCTTGAGTTACCACCCTTGTGTGGGTCCTGGTACCAGGTTTGGGGCCTCTCCATCACTGAGTCCACCTTCCCACTGCCACAGTCAGCAGCTACTCTTGTCCCACATTGTCCTTCTCATCATCGCTACCATTTGCTTGTGAGCAAGCAGTTTGAGTACCTCCTGCTCATTCTTCTCACCAGCTCCATTGCCTGAGCCAGAGAAAGGAGGAAGTGGGTGTGTAGGCATTCATGTTGTCAGTAATGAAACAGGTTGACAAATCCAGAGGCACTCGTCAATGGGTCCCTGCATGGGTGTGATGCCCACCTCTGCCTTTCTTTGAGACCTACCCTCAGGCTTTTGACTGGCCTGTGCCATTCCCAGCCGAATGATATGCAGAAATATGAAAGGCAGAACTTGTTTTGACACGGATGTGAAGGGAGAAGAAAACCGCCCAGTTTGCCTGTGTCTGGATGCTATTCAAAGGCCAGTGAGCAGGGAAAAGAGTTGCCTGCCCTAATCATAACTGAAATAAACATAACTATTAAAAGTCATTGTTTTTGGAATGAATGTCATTGTCTCCGATGCACTGGGCTTCCCCCCACCCCATTCTGAAGCAATAAGTAAATGTCAGCAATCCAGAAATGCCTGCTACAATCCAATCTAATACACTTTTAAAGACAATTAGGCAATTAAAGATTTGTCACTAATGGGTTTTAAAATGAAGAGGATGTTAACAGGGAAACAAAAGGAGGCTGACACTCTAAAAATAGATTAAATGGTACATTCCTCCAAATAAAATACCTTGTTAAGTTGCACAGAAAACATTTGTTTTCATGCTCTCAGTGATGTAGTGCTAATGAGGGATGGATTTATTTATTTTTATTCAAAAACCATTTAAATGTATGTATTCAAATGAATGCAGGACTTATAAGATAGTTAAAAACTAATTAATCAATCAGACAGAAGTTCTTGTATTATGGGAGCAACAACACCATCCTCTTGGGTGTGTATTTGAGGATGGCTATTAGATTTAAGATGACCAGCTGCAATTGCTGGGATTTAATTCCTTGTCTTTGGCTGAGCAGCTAATGTAAAAACCATAATATGTTTATTGATCATCAACTTATGTTGACCTGATTTGATTCTATTCCTCCAGTTTGATCTGGCACCATAGTGATGGTTCTTCTGGCATCTTCAAATAATTTGGCCTACAGCTCCTAGCAGCAGTAAACAACATAGTCAATAAGGAATGATGGGAGTTTATTTTATTTATTTATTTTTCAATTTATATCCTGCCTTTTTCCTCAAAGGGCTCAAGGCAGCTTACATCATTCTCCTCCTCCATCCTGTCCCCACAACAACAACCCCGTCAGGTAGGTTGGGCTGAGAGTCTGTGACTGGCCCAAAGTCACCCAGTTGGCTCCATGGCTGAGCGGGGACTAGAACCCAGATGGTCTGAGTCCCAGTCCCATGCTCTTAACCACTATAACATGCTGGCCAAAACTCTGGATGTCTAGGAATTGCCCAGGCCTGACAAGAACAGTCTTCCTAGAGTTCAATAATACCTGAGGGCACACTGATATTTCAGTTAAAAGGAGATGTACATGTCACT
Source organism: Varanus komodoensis (assembly GCF_004798865.1). Classification (NCBI taxonomy): domain Eukaryota; kingdom Metazoa; phylum Chordata; class Lepidosauria; order Squamata; family Varanidae; genus Varanus; species Varanus komodoensis. The sequence goes on along the minus strand of NW_025335505.1, from coordinate 4,807,308 downwards.
TTTCTCACTGTCCTGTACCCAGGTTTACTTTAAGAGCATCTAAGGCTTATACAGTAATCCATGTTTCTAAATGCTGTTGCTGAAGGACATCCTGAAGGGGATAATGTGAATGCAGCATAAGCCTTCTGCCGTTTGTCTTTCTGGTAGTGCATCATGTGCGTTTCTTATGCATTTTATGGGTCTCCATGTGTGCATCCTGGGGAGGAGTTGTGATTCAAGGAGGCTCGCCTGAGTTCTTCAGTTGTGTATGGGGTTTGTGTTTGTGTTTGTCTCACTTTGTTCCTATTCAGGCCAAATACTTAGTTTTTCCAGAACCGTTTATTGGGAATAATCTCCGCCTTGTATTTTATTTTTTGGAGGGGGGAGGGATTCCTTGACTTCTGACAGTCACAAGGTTGCTGTAGCAACCATTTTATATTGGTGTTCATTTTGAAGTATGTCCTCGGCTGATGTACTTCAGTTATAGAGCACATGTTTTGCATGCAAGCCAGGGTTTAATTCCTAGGTTGTCCAGGTAAGAGATAAACAAGATTCCTGTTTCAAAGCTGGAAGAGCTGGTGTTATGCCTAGCCTGTGTAATACAGGGCTAGATGGGATGATGGTGTGACCTGGAGTAAGACAGCATCATATGTTGTTATGAATGGAATATAGGTGTTCACTGTTGTATAGTCTCCCTGATCACAGGGATGCATAGAAACATAGAAACACGGCAAGTCAAAAGGGGTCTCCCGGGCCATCTAGTCTGACCCCCGGCTCCAGCCAGCTCCACTCACGACATGCCCACCATGTACATGGCTAGCCTATCCTTGAACACCCGCACTGACGGGGCCTCAGCCACAGTCTCTACAGGCTTGTTGCCCCATCTCTGCATTTGGATCATCACATTGCAGCACATGTTTCACCAGATTTGTTAGGCTACATCGTTTTTGTTCCTTTTGATTTTTCTTTTTAAAAAGATCATTTCTTTAGCGTACTTCGTTCTCAGTTGTACTACCTTTGAAGTTGGTTTTGAGGCGGCAGCTGTGGTATGGCTGAGCTTTAACACTGCATTGAGGGAATCACAGGAAGGGGAGGTTCAATGAAAGTAGATGATCCCATTGCATTAAATGTTTCATGCTGGATTTCATACAGTGGCTACTGTAGGCAAAGGAGAAAAGGGCTCCAATCCTTGAATAGCTGATTCAACTAGGAATTCTGGTAGCTACAGCTCATTCACGGAAAGTTAGCAGTTCTATACAATCATGGAAACTGGGAGCCTTGCCTTCCTTTGTTTCTTGTCTTTAAAGCATTTGAGAATATTCTGGGCAATCCAGTGGTGATCCTAGTTCTCTGCTCAGTTCCCAGCTGAGCAGGATGAAAATTTCCTCAGCGTAGCAGCTAGAGGTCATAAGAGCTAGAGGCAGGTAGTGGTCTGAGATGGGACAAGGGCTCAGATTTTCAAAGGCAACAGTATAAGGCAACGGTCCTCAAGAGGGGGCCAACTGAAAGGCTGTGGTGACTGTCGTGACTGTCGCAGGCCGGTCAGGTGGGGGTGCCTGGGGGCACAGGCTGATGAAGTGCTGTCAGGTGCACGTGAGGCAGCATCGGGCGCGTGGGGCGGTGACTCGCTCGCTCAGAGATCTCCCAGCGAGTCCAAAACCACCTCTGAATGAGCAAGCCACCACCTCCCCACCCACGCTGCGAGACAGCGGTGAGCACGCGCGTGTGGGAGGCAGGTCGCAGCGGCTTGCTCACTCGGAGACCATCTCAAGGGAACAAGCCACCGCCTTCCTGCCCGTGCAGCAAGCGTGCGCATGGGCAGCAAATGGTGGCGCGGGCCAGATGGATGGCCATGGTGAGCCAGATTCATCCCGTGGGCCATAGTTTGAGGACCCATGATATAAGAGAAGGGAGCATTGGTCCTCTAGTAGATGAAGGAGCACACATGAAGGAGCAAATGCAGAGAACCTGCTGTATAGGAATTGGCCACTATATAGCCACTAGCCAGATGACATGACTACTAATGCAGCCAAGGTGGCAGCCTTCAAGAGCAGAGTTCTAAATTTGAAGATGGCAAAGGTTGCTGATGGAGTAGGAGGGAAGGTACTGGAACCTGACTGCTAGATGGCCAGTCTTGAGACATACACCAGTGGACAAGCTCTTCACACTGTGAATGCCTCTGAATCTCAAACTTCCATCATTGCCTTTTTGTCCGAGCTTCAGGAAGAACTGCTCCCTTGGGCTGCTTCACATATTATGCTGAGGCATCCTCTGGTTTACCATGGAATGTGCAATCAGTAGGGTGGTGCAACCAACCACAGTTCCATAACAGATGTACCCTTCCTGAAATTTTCAATCACAGTGTTTCCACACTTACACTGCAACTGTTAGGCACAGCAGGGGCTGATTTGGGATGCCATGAAGGAAACATATGTTTAATTTAATTTATTACTATGTCATTTTTATTCCCAGATAATGTTGCTTGTGCTATTTATTGCTTCAAGTGCAAACTGCAGGTGCTGTGCACCTTGATTTGGTGCATTGGCTGTTACACCTTGGGCAGTAAAATATTTTGAGTCAGTCCTGGAGAATGCTGGCAAGGCAAGACAAGTCCAAAAAAACAGATATCCTGTTCTAGCTCAGGTCAATACACAGGCAGGAAATGCCTTCATACATACATAGTATTTGCACATGAAGCCCTTTAGTTAAAATTCCAGTAAACTTTGGGAGGGTGAGCATGCTGCTGGATTCAGCCAATATTCCTTCAGAGCATCCAATGATATTGTGAATGTGATTCAAGTAGTTGAGCCTGACCTGTGAAGCAGTACCACCAATGCCTTTACAGCAATCCTGTGGTGGACCTTCTCCATTCAGTTACCAGGGTACCTCCAAGCTAAGCCATCCCCACCACAAACTGATTGGTAAAACTGTATTTTTTACTGAGCCCAAGACTACTTGCAAGGTTCTCCATTTTATCCTCACAGTGAAAAACAGTCCTTGTCTAAGTCTAATCATTATACTATAGGGACACATTGTTCATAGTTTTTAATTGCTTGTGGTGTTTTTTTCGTACAAGAGGAGCTCCAGGTCCTTCCAAGAAAGCAGCACAGTGCAGTTCACAGTAAGATGTGACCACCTGCTGTTCGGTTCTTTCTTGTCCTGAATTGCCAGTCTACTCTGTGTCACTGATATGCAGTCTACTCCACAAAGCTTTTCCGCCAACACAATATAGGAGGGTGGGTTTTACCCAGAGCACTTGATTTCCAAGTACACTGATTCACTGCCAGATCCCGCAGTGCCAACAGATAGGATTCACTGTGATTTTGTTATAATCCCCTGCCATGCAATTTGTTGGAAGGAACAATGACCCCATGCTGACACCACCTTTTCCATGGCTTTTGTATCCCCACTTGGGAGAGAATTTTGGGGTTAACTGTAATGTGAACTCGTTCATGAAAGCACATTGGTTTGAGCACAATGTCAGTCCCTTCCAGTCCAATATCCCATAGAATTTAAGAGCTGTGGCTCAGTGGAAGAACACAGATTTTACATGCAGAAAGATTGAAATTTAATTGCCAATTTATCCAGACTTGCAAAAATCCCAGCCTGAAACCTTGGAGAGTGCTGCCAGTCAATGTGGACAAATGTGGTCTAGGAAGATCAATGGACTGAGCTCACAGGACACAACAAGCAACCAATGAGAACTTTCACCCTCACTCTCACTCTCGCTATAGATACACACACTCATTGTGTTGTCCAAATTCAGCTGTGGTGGTTAACCATTGTGACTGACTGTGGTTGTTAACCACAATAAGACACAACTGCCTCTTCGAGGGTTTCTCTCTGCCATGATTGTGTAATGTCACATCTGAGTTTAGACACACCCTGATTTCCAGTTTCAAGACCTTTCTATGTTCCAAACTTGCACATGCAATTCTTCTCTCTGAAGCAGAATCCTAGATATGATGCTGTTATTTTAGTTCATAGAAAACCACAGACCTTCCTTCAGTATTTCAAATTGTTCTGCAAAAACTGAATAGACTATTTGAAATATAGAAATATATTTTGAAATATAGAAATATATTTTAAGAAATATTTTAAGTCTTTTAAAAATTCAGTTCCAAAAACACTGTCAATGTTAATAAAAAATATTTTCTGTCCTCCATGGCTCAAAAAGCTCACATGTTTTAAGGGAGCTCATAGAGTCAGGCAAGAGAAGGAAATATACTGCATTTTGATTATTCATATATCTGAACAATTAGTTAATGCTATTTCAACTTCTTTTCAGTCACTGGATTGATTCCATTACTTAATCAATTTCTCTGAACTTTTGTTCCATACAGAAGTGGGAATTCAGGATGGTTGCCACTCTTTAAAAGGATAGCAAGAAACAAACATAGAATAAGTGGGCGGAGCAATCCTATGATTCCTTAGACGGCAAATGAAAGAGTGCTAGGAGGAGTGGATTGCCATCCCTGAGACTGCAGACACAGTTAAGACCTGTACTTAAAAGTTCATCCATTGAGTACGCAGTGGCTGGCTTCTCATGTTACTACCAAGTCACAGATAAAAACGGGATAATTGGATAGCTTGATCTATAACAACAATATTTTCAGAATTAATGTTACAATTAATTCAGAAACTGTAACTCATTCTAATAGGCTATTCGGAATACTCTTTTCATGAGGAATGGAAAAAAATATCATGTATAGATTTCCAAACAGACCTGTCCCTTAGTTTTAATATAATTTCAAGTCATTCTCCTGCTCCTCCTCTTCTTCAAATGTGTCTGCTTTCTTCTCTGCTTGGCTTTCTTTATTGTTCAGTTTCAGGATTCACTTCAGGTATACAAGACTTTCTTCATGTGAAACAGTAGGCTTAAGCTACAGTTCTCTGTACTTATTATGAATAAAATAGTAAATCCCATTGAATTAATGGGGACTCATTTCTCAGTGGGCATGCATGGGATGACACTGCTAATTAGTACCTAGACAGCCACAATCTTAGTATCAGTAAAGGAAATCTTATCAGGAGTGATGATGCTATTGGGCATTCATGAGCACAATGCTAATTTAAATAACTCCAATGACATTGCACCAATATTTGCAGTTGAGACAAGAAGTCTATTGTGTCAGTGGCTTCAAAACATCTGTCACTGAGGAGAAAAGGAGTTTTGCCTAATTTTATGTTACATTGTAGGTTGTTCCAGAAGTTTAAATGGTTGCACAGTACCGAAAGATCGTTAAAACTTAGAATAGTAGCACCCTCTCATTTAGCATTTTATGGCAATGCAATTTACTAGAAAGTTAAGAATGTCAAATGAGATTCGAAACAATATCTTCTTCTCTGGCACCCTTGCACTGGTAACTTTTTATGGAGTGAGAGATGCTGTGTTCTCTGCATCCTGAAAATACTTCCAAAACCCTCAGGCTTCTGGCACTTACAGCATATTATTATAGTTGCCAGTTTTGCAGTTTAGGAGTCCATTCTCATGCACTGCTGCAATGCAAGCAGAACAATGAACCGTAAAAGCCTACAAACTTGATTTCAAGCTGCCTTTTTCATAAGTCACTTGGGTAACGTAGTGCCAAAGAACAATGGCATGTAGTAGGCACTCTGTTAGTTCCTGAAAGGGAATATGAATTTCAGGAAGTACTGAATCAGAAGACAGTACTTTTAAAATATGGCCTTTATATTGGAACTGAGCACTGTGCTACCAAAATCCTGCTTATTTGAATGATACCTAGGCTGTGCTTCAAAGTCTACTGCAGTTCTTTTAAGCTCCTCATGTTAAATCTTGAAAAGTCAGTGAGCGTGTTCATAGGAAACAGACAACTGATGATGCCAGCTGATGAAGACTGCAATTATGTTTAGCTTTCTTGAATGAATGGGCAAGGTAGATTTGCCCAGATGGTAAATGCAGACCTTGTAATGATAGGTGCAAAACTACATCTTTCTTAATCACATAATGCATAGGTTTATCTTTTGTTTTACTCAAGTGTAAGCACATATAATACTGGTTTGGCTCAAAACCAATACATACTTTGTGGAAAGGATTAAATCCCCCCCCCCATTTTTCCCCCAAATCCCCATCCAGTAAGGGGTTATTTTAAGCAGGAAAAAGTGCTTGAGCCAGAACGGTTAAATGGTCCTACTGTTCCACCATTTTTCTGATCAAGACTGCAGTTCAAGGAAAGCTTGATGAATTCAGTGTTTAGAGGTACTGAAATGAACTGGCCTACTGTGGATTGGAACTGAGTTACCCCAACAACCATACCAAACTACTTTTTAAAAATAGATGGTTTAAGTGAAAACTCTTTAGAAAATCGCTCTCTCTCTCTTTCTCATTCTGTGTGTGTGTGTGTGTGTGTGTGTGTGTGGTCATGCGTGCCTGTATTTGTAGATTGAGTGAACTCATGCCAAAGTGAAATAAACTGATTCATCAGCTGGGCTGATCCTACTGTTAGAAAGAGTGAGACAGTCCAAAAAAGGCTTGGTGGGCCGGGAGGTAGCAGCAAGGTGCTGCAAGATGGTGCTGCTTGTATTGCACAGCCTGCCCTGAACACCCAAAGTAGACTCTTGCCCTGAGGTGTTGGAGGATGTGATTCTCCCACCACTGTTGGGATCAACTTTGCCCACCTGTTCTGCTTTTATATGCAGAATGGTGATGGTGTAAATGCAAGCTGGGAAGCCTTTTCTTCCTTCCAGTTCCTCAGGCAGCACAATGTCTTAGATCATCTTATTCAGCCATGTATTTCATAGCCTCTATCAGCTGTTCTTGTCGTCTTGTTTTTAATTGAGGGGAGATTTGCCTCTAAAGTATGACATGATAGTTTCAGCAACAAATAACAGGGTTCTTTGTGGGTGGGGAGGTTTACACTTGTCAGGCAGCTGTAGAAAGGACTACAGAGAGTACATTTGCAATTCCGTCTTTCTGTAATTGCTCCTCAAGCTCAGTATGAGGTCATTCACTCCTCAAACTCAGCATGGAAAGAAAAGTCATGCTGGGTAGCATTCTTGTCAGTGATTCACCCCAAATATTTCTGCCATTACAATTTACGTTACAAGGCTATTACATTTTAAAGTTTTAAGCATTTCTAAAGGCCTTTGAATGCATGTAATTGACAGAAATGTATTGCCATTCAGTTTTCTGAAAAGTGTCTTCTGCATAAAGTCACTAAAATACAAATGGATTTAAACATCAGAACAAAATGAACCTGACCTTCATGCCACAAACATCTGACTCAACTTAATCAGCAATCTGCATCCTCCTTTGTAGCCTCCTCACACAGTTTGCACTGCCAAGTAGAGTCTTCTTCATAGAGGTGAGCATTACCAATGGATGCCACTAATCCTCAGTCAACAGCAAAAGCATCACTAGCTGAAAAGCAACAGCTGCCTAACTCCTGGTGGCTCAACCACTTGCTTCTTTCTGGAAAAGCTGCCTGTTCAGAGGAAAAAGACCCAACCAATGGACAGAGAGGTGAACAATGGCGCCATCATTTTATTTGCCCTGCCAGTAATAGCCTAGCAAGAGATTGGATGCTGAGCTGTCTCTGAATTTGGATGCTTGCATCTAAAATGGGTTCAAACCCTAGGGCCATGTCCTAGGAATGTTAGTTTCCTATGCCAAAGTCTGTACATGCCCTCCGCCTGAGACATTCAAGTTTAGTTGCCCACAACACATATGGGCCAATATGAGGCCCTCATGTGATTTAGAGTCTTTGCAAGAGAACCTATTTCAAGTGCCCTCTCATTGGAGGTTAGGGGAGCATTCGTGACTGGCCCAACACATGTTGTAATGTATGTTGCAGTAAGAGCCTATTTAGGGGCATATGCTGGGGCAGAAATATTTAAAAAATCTTTAAAATAGGAATGGTAGGACTTGCTCAGTGGCAAAAGCAGAGTAAAAAGATTTGTAGGGGGTACCACTGAACAGGATGTGAACCAAGCTGGACATCTCCAGAAGAAAACATTCCCTTTAAGCACGGTGAAAAGCAACTCAGTTCCTCTTGTTTAGTGACCTGAGGTCTCCCACCCTAGAATGACATGATTTGGAGGACCTTTAGGCTGCAAAGCTATAGATGTGTTCCTGGAGTGCATCCCATCAGTTTCAATGGAGTTTACTACTGAGCAGAAGAGTATATTGTTAATCATTGCTTTAGACTTTGTTTTTGGGTTTTAATGTTGCAAACTGCCCAGAGAGCCCTTTGGGCTAGTGACGCAGTATATAAATATAACAAACAAACAGTGCTAAGCACACAATTGATCATTCCATTTTCTACACTCTCAGAGAAGAAACTGACAGACTGAGCTGGGCTGTTCTCTTCCTTCATTGTCTCTCCTATGGCCAATCTTCCCTGGCACATGGGAGGAGGAGTTTGGAAGAAGAACTGAATGATACTCTGAGCCTCTTTGTGCAAATGAAGAAAACCTTACTGGCTTTCAAGAGGTAGAGCTGCTCTGCTTCCCATAAGCATTAGGTGGCCCTGGCAGGCAGGTCATGATCAATTTCTATTTCATAAATAACATTTCATGCATATGCAAGTCAGTCCTATTTCCCCCCAGGGTTAATAGTAACTTCTTGGGGAGGAGGCGGGGAAGAAGGTAATTCCACTTCCCCCATGCTGCAATCTTGTTTGTGGGGAGGGGGCACAGAACCTGGGTTCACAGAACTTGCAGCATCTGAATCAGTGCCACTTGCAGTTCAGCACCAGGATCGTATCTTTGCATGACTGGGCCTGTAAAACTGTCTCCACCCAGGCCTTAGGAACGTTCTGTCCCCTGTGCTTCAGCTGTGGAGTGATGGCAAACATAGAAACTAGAAACATAGAAATAGAGCAAGTAAGAAGGAGCCTCCCAGGCCATCAAGTCTGACCCCCAACTCCAGCCAGCTCTGCTCATGACATGCCTACCATGTCCATGTCTAGCCTATCTTTGAACACCCTCACCGATGGGGCCTCAACCACCTCCCGGGGAAGCCTATCCCATACCCTTGGGGTCCTAACTACACTTCTGAGCCAAAGCTTCCCAAGCCCAGAAACCCAGACATATCTTCTCAAGTCAGTCAGTGCCCAGCTGCCTGCCCTCTGGTTGTTCAGGAGTGTCCTATGTGTAATAAAAAGTGATGCTACTTTTGCATGAAGTAGAGAGAATAAGCTTTTGAGACAAATGGAGGACATGCTCATTTTTGGACAAAAAGTTTGCAAAATATTTCAGTCAATCCACTTGATATTCTCTGAACTAGAACCAGGGATCACAAACAGATGAGACCTTGGGTTTCTAGAAAAAGCAATGATCTGTAAATAAAATTAACATAAACATAAATCCACATATGGAATTTTTATGTATGTGGGCACCCCCAACCCAATGCTCTTCATAGCATTGTAGTTTCATTTTGCCAAAAACATGTTGCTCTGGGAAAAAAGGGGGGGCATTTCCCCTCCCCCCCTTGATACTGTAATACTAAATTTACAATCCTGCTGTGCTTTTTATCCATTTGTTTTCAGAATGATCCCTTTATGCTAATGTAGGGAAATGCTTGAATTGGCCCAGTATGTGGCATTTATGTGTTCTGCTGCACTTCTGAGCAACATCAAAATATGATGTTTTGTAAGCCTTAATTTCCAGATTATACAGGGAACACCACATGAAAATACAAAACAATTTGATTATCTCAGGACATTATTAAACATGGCATTCAATGAATCTTCTCTTAACAGTGTACATGTAATGTGCCATTTCTTGGGATATAATCAAAGTAAAACAAATCAGTTATGTGTCAGATATGGAAATTTTAAATCTCAGTAGGGCATACACAGTTTGCATTACTTATAGATATACACATATATAAATATTAGCACTTTCCCAATAGACTCTCTCCCTTCTTGTTCTTTCTGAATATATTAGTATAATGTGCATTTGATGCACTGCAACTATTGTGCCAGAAAGTTTATGGAATAGTATCAACAGTGTAAAAATATAGCAGTTCTTTAGACCAAGGGAATAGCCATACACTTCCCTTCATTTCACCCCCATCACAGCTATAATGCTAGCCTTCTCAGGCAGTTGGTGTGTGTGTGTGTGTGTGTGTGTGTGTGTGTGTGTGTGTGTGTAATGCACCCACATTATCATAAGTGCAACACCCACATCAAGTCACTATTGTGAGTCATAGTAAATCAGGCAAATCTAAGGGTTTAACTAGGCCTATAATTTTTACAGTCAGATCCTATTCCTGGAATCACAAACTGCACAGGAACAAGATTGCTACCAAATCATCCTACACAAACAGAACATAGAGTGATGCTGCATTGCTGGGTGTTTTAAGCCCTGGCTACTACTGAAGATAATTTGGAAGAAACAAAAACACCTGTGACACACACACACACACAGTTTATTGAAAACTGTGATGAAACGCATATGCAGAATACAGGCAAATGAAATAAAGCTTTCTCTCCTTTTCTTTATGCCATCCTAGTTCCATGAATCAGCGAGGGATGCTTCATGTGCTTTCGGAATTACCTGGAAGGTGTCACTTCACTTCTCTCCAAACTGGTAACAAGAAACAATGCCTCTTGTCATAGATTTTATACAGTTCCTCTCTCACACTGTCTCAGAGTCTCTGACCTCCCCCCCGTCTTGGAAACAGGAGTAGTGAAGTTGCTTGAGCAAGGCAAACAACTATATTCTCACAGGAAAAGCAAAAACCAAAAGCAACCAAACAAAACACTTCACTGCAGTATGAGTAGGAAAAGCAGTGCCAGGGCCATTGTCCATAGTGCTCTCCCTGGCAAGGTGAGGCCCATACAGTCTCTCATGGCTTTAGAAATCTGTCCTGGCTTTTGAACAATGGAAAAGTTTGTTCTATCACCAGCTGAACATCAATAACATCATCAACTTTCTTCTGGCAGAACTGTTTCAATGTGCTGTACCTTAAATTGAGTGGGGCAATACCAGTGAAAGATGGAGTTGGCCAACGTGATAGGGCAGAATCAAAGGAGTAGCCAGTAGAGGCAAAAAACATGTGCTCCCTCAGAACTCAGTTCCCTTCTGCCAGAAAAAGGATGGATGCGCAGACAGAGGTGCTGTAACTGTATACCACCCATCACAGGCAAGGAAGAGTTCCAGGCTCCGGGTTCTTTTCCCATTCTGTTGAAGGAGACTGTACCTAACCAAGATATAGAGCAGGTGCCCCCAAACTTTTTCGGCTGGTAGGCATATTTCCAAGTTTGAACAAATGCTATGGGCACCACCCTAACATGCCTAAATAATTGCACACCTAATTCATGGCATCTACCTATCGCATCTGTGCATTATGGCATTTACCTATGACATCTGTAGATCTTATATAGCAAAACCCGTGTTTCATGTCTGTTAGACAATGCAATGTCTCTTCAATAAGGGATTGGCTAACACATCTAATTGTTGGCAATGTGACACAGCTAATGCTTAACATAACTTCTGGCAAAGTCCAGTAGTTGCTTCTTCTGGAAGGAGGTTATGACACAGATGAATGTTGTACTAGAACAGGCTCTAATATTCACTGATATGTGCACTCTTGAATTATTAACATATTTAATGGAAATTAACTCACGATCACCATAAATGACTCTTCTGAATAATTTTACTGCTAAAAGACTGACAATACAACATTGGAAGTGTAGGCACTCATCACCTATAAAACAATGGACTGAGGACCTTAATATGCTATTGATATTTTAATTTCAATAAGTGGCCTATAAACACCACCTTGAAATGGATACCTATTTGGATATTCCATCTGCTTTTGCTGAAGTTTATGTAAGCTGAAACAAAATAAAATAGGTTATTTATGTTTAAAAGGTGTTTACATTCCATACACATCCATGCATATTTACTAAGTGGGGGGGGGATGAATTGGGCGACTGTGAGCACCAGGTTGAGGATCCCTTCATGGGTGCTATTGGCGGAACCTCAAGACCCCACACTGGGAATTCCTGATTTACAGTGTGAAACTAGGGCTGCATCACTCTAGCCCCATAGGTATAGAACATGGGTCATCAAACTAAGGCCCAGGGGCCAGATCCGACCTGCCATGACCATTTATCTGGCCCGCCATGCCCATTTGGACCCACCATGTGCGCACCCACACCATGCGCCACCGCCCACCTTGCCCTGCATGTGGGGAGTTAGCGGTTTACTCACTCGGAGAATGTGATCTCCAAGCGAGCAAGCCACTGCCTTCTGCACTCACCTCATGGTGTGTGCCCACCCCTGCCTCGCCTTGCCTCCCCTCACCGCATGCCCGTCTGTGCACACGTCCACACATACCACGCCCACCCCCTCACCGGCCCGCTCGCACTGCCAGCACCACCTTTCCGGCCGTACCCAGCACCAGCACCTTTCAACTGGCCCTGTGGTGAAAAAGTTTGAGGACCCCTGGTATAGAACTATGAATACATAAGAGCACAGCTCAGAACTTGTGGGAAGGACAAGAAAGAGAGAAATAATAGATGAAAGTCAGATTAACACTTGTGCTCTTAGATGCTTCATGGGTACTTGTTCTCCATAAAGCAATGTCAGATGTGTCGACCAAATATCTGCTTTTTCTCCTAAACACAGCAAAATAAGCATAATGCACTTAAATGCAGTGTCACCAACACTGGAAAACTCTGTACTCCTAAATTCCCTCACTTACTTGAAAATAATATAATAGTCTCCATTAAAGAGGGAACAGGGCAAACATGTACATGTGGAAAGCAGATATTGGAAATCACATTAGGGTTTTATATATAAAGAAGAAATAAGCATACTACACTATGTGGCTTTTAGATTTAATTCAATGCACAGTTTTATATAATTTAGACAATTGCCATCAACCCTAAAAAGCCCATATTTTTTAAAGGATCCCATTTGGAATGCCAGATCAATCAATTTTATTCCAAAAATAGTCTTGTGTAATGGGACTATAAAATATCACACAATCAAAAGGATAGTATATGACTGAAGAATACAAAACCACAGACCTGAAATCCTTAATACTATAGAAATATTTCCAAAGTCTGAGTAATCAATATTAACAGTTAAATAAAATTGCTTCAAGATGAAGAAGAAAAAGAACACTGAAGGGTCTAGAATGGTTCAATGACAGACAGACAAAGAGAAGCCACTGGATTGGAATACTGGAAACCTATTGTTAGAGAAGCCATTCATAGAGGTATTCAGCAGAACTGAGTAAGCAGTGAGTTAGAGATTGATATGAGGTCAATGTGTCTTCATTAAAAGAAAGAAAATGGCCATTGGGGAAAATGGTTGCCATGGTAGCCAAAGCAAAATTAAAACCAAAATGGGTCAAGGATGCTACACTAAAACAGATAAGTGGACCAGTAGCTACCAGCATTCTCAGTGATAAAGAAAAGGACAACACAGTTCACTATCAGAAGCTGACATTTAACTAGGCGATGGCTAACTTTAGGGAGTCAAGGCAAATTACAGCAGCTGAGCACTCTTGGGAAATACAGGGGCTGAAAGAATGAATAAGGGGATTTAGGACATTTATTATTATTATTATTATTATTATTATTATTATTATTATTATTATTATTAGAACATTTCTATGCCGCCCCTTGCCGAAGCCTTTACTACCCAGGCTGCCCATAACATTGCCAATTTAATGTGTGGCTGTTAGTCCAAAAGCAAGGAGACAACCTGGTATAACTGCACAGCAAAAAGCATATTAGGGTCATGGTGGGCAGCACATTGAACAGACTAACTCAGGCAGGGACAATTAAAATGTGGACCCTGAGCTTGGATTTATTGAGAAGGTGATTGAAATCAAGTGACGGCAATCATAATTCATTCAAGCACATCTGTGATAAGGCTGGGTTTAGAACACTTACTATAAATTTCTTATAGATATCATAGTGTTGGACCAGAAATAGTAGGAGATCATAATTTTAAAAAGGGTGCTTGTACAAGGTAAACTTTAACTTGTTCATCCACCTTTTAAAGCAGCCATTAGGTGCAATAGCAAGGATTGCTCAGGCTGTTGAGATGTTAGTTACTGTAGAAACAATAAGAGAAAGGGCCAATTCTACTTATGTCTTCCTTGCAGGAGTTCATTGGGAACACCTGAGAATTAAATTTTGAACATGAAATCTTGATGGGTTTTTACAGTTTGGTCCAGGTGGATTTCAGATTCAAATGAATTTAGATTTCTGAAATTTCATCCCATGGATTCTGCAGTAGACTAACTTTTCTGAATTGCAATCCGTGGACTTGCAGTTGACGTTTTTACATTCCAGAATTTTATGCAAATGTAGTTGTAAAGAAAACAACAAAAACTGAAAATGTGCATTATTCATTGGTTAAAGCATGGAAATAGACATTTTGAAGGGATTACCTTATTTCCAAAGGACAAATGAATGGAATGGAATGGAATGGAATGGAATGGAATGGAATGGAATGGAATGGAAGAAACCTGATTTGTCAATGAGTGTATAAGAGCAAACAAAATGGTTTTAACAAAATGTTTACACCCCTAACTCCCCTCCAGACTTCAAAGCAAAGAATAAAAGGCACATAGTGGCTGAAGTCTAGGAGAAGATGTGGAGGAAACTTTTGAAGAACAAATTGTCATAGTTTCAAGGAGTCATGATGTCATTGTGAGGGACTTCAATTTTCACGATATCTGTTGAAAGAGAAATTCTGACAAACATGGACCCTGCAAGACCTTCCTAAAATGAGTTGCTGATAAATCTGTACAACAGAAAGTGGAGGAAGAAACAAGGAGAATGGCTATCCTTGGCTTGATACTAACCAACAGGGAAGATCTAGTGGACCAAGTGGCAGTTGTGGGAAGTCTGGGGGGAACTGACCATGCCGTACTTGAATTCTTGATTCCAAAGGAAGCAAAAGCCAAATATGTAGCCTGGTTTTCAAAAAGCCAATTTTAATACACTCAGAAAAATAATAAGTAAAACCCCATGGCAAGTGACTATAATGAGAAAAGGATTCCAAGATGGATAAGAATTAAAAAAATAATTTCTAAAAACACAATTACAAACAATTCTAGAAAATAAAAAGGGTAGTATACAACAGAAAAAATGCTTAGAGATGCTCACAAAAAGCTTAGAGGTGATCTGAGGAAAAAAGAGGACATGCATAGGAAATGAAAGGAAGAATACAGACAAGTAACATGGAATTGAGGGAAAGCTTCAGGAAATCTAAAGCTAGGAATGAATTAAGTCTACTGAGTGATGCTAAATGCAACAAAAAGTCTTCCTCAGATATGCCCAGAGTAAAAAAGAAAGGAAAGAAACAGGGGTTAATCTACTCAATGTGAAAGGCAAACTGATAACAGATGACAAAGAAAAGGCAAAAGTGCTCAATTCCTCCTTTGGCTCAGTCTTCTTCCAAAAGAAGAACTACAACCTTCCTGATGAAAGAGAAGTACAAGCAGAAAGAGAAGGATGGCAGCTCAAGTTTGATAGGTAAATATGGTCATTGGGTTCAATGAATTCTACTCTCCAGGACCTGATGAACTATACCCTAGAGTCATAAAGAAGCTGATGAAAGAACCCTCAGAACCACTGTCTATTATATGTTGGAGAAATCATGGAGGACAAGGGTTGACTGGAGAAGGGATAATATTGTCCCTCTCTACAAGAAAGGAAGAAAGAAGAAGAGGAAGAAGAGTAGCAGCAACAACCTGGAGACTGCAGACCAGTCAGTCTGGCATCACTCCCTAGAAAAATTCTGGAGCAATTTATAAAGCAGTCAGAGTGCAAACAAATTGAAAACAATGCAGTGGTTCCTGGAAGCCAGGAATCTATTCTCAAGAATAAATCCTGCCAGACTAATCTATTTTTTTTTTTTTTTTTTGGTAATTCAGTGATGGACTGTGGGAATACTGTAGTCATAATCTATCTTGACTTCAGCAAAGCTTTTGACAAAGTGCCCTGTGATCTCCCCATTACCAAACTAACTAAAAGTGAGCTTGATGGAACAGCAATCTGGTGGGTCCACAGGTAAATACAGAATCAGACTCAAAGAGTGCTCATCAGAGGCACCTTCTCAAACTGAGGAGTGCTAACAAATGGGGTATGGCAGAGTTCAGGGTTGCGGGCTCTCCCAACTAGAGGCATGCAGGATGCGACTGGACAGCCAACTGAGAGCAATGGTCTAACTTGGAGTCCTGCACCAAACAGATGGTTGGGCATGATGGCAAGTACACAAGTATGTACATATTTTCATATTGTAAAATAAAACTGGCTGTCAAACGTGAACATGGAAAATCCCTTGCACTGAGGTAGTGCTTTTATCCTGATTGCCCAGTATTGTCAACATTAACAGGCAGTGGCTTTCCAGCGTTTCAGACAGATTTCAGGTAGAGGTGGGATGAACCTTGTCAGATCCACCCCTTCAAGCATTTGCAGGTTTTCTCCTGTGCTCAGCTCAGTCTTCCAAAATAAGTGAAAGCAAGAAAAAGTCGTGAACTACTCCATCAGCATTCACAAATAGCAAATAGCTGCACCAATGGAGGTGGTGGGGGGGTGCTTTCCTGGTAATGAACAAGCACCCCACAGCCAGCCTTCTTTGGTGCAAGGATCAACCACCATGGCCACTCCCAGCATGTGGACCTTCAGAAAGTGAACTGGAATCCAGGCAGGTGAGCCCAGCGAATCTGACAGATTCCCACCTCCTGAGGGCTTGGTCCCACATCCCTATTTTCAGTTTTCCAACCCTAGCTGGGGGTGCTAGGAATTCAAACAAAGATCTTCTGTATGTAAAGCATATGCTTTGCCATTGAGCCACACTTGTCGTGGAATTGGGATGGAATGAGCTTAGTATGATATTTTGCAGATTTTCTGTACCTAATTTAAGTTTCCAGATTTAAAAGCAAGTCTGTGTTTCTTCTATGTGCGATTCTGCGAAGAAAAATGAACAAACGCTATTTTTCAAGTTCCTTAGAGTAGGGTTAAGTCAGTATCTGTCACAAGAGAACTTCCAATTTGAATGTGTGTGTTCATTGGGGGTGGGGGTTGAAGTTTGGACCTCTGAAACAGATGGTTGTTTCACTAATTTGGAAATTTAAAAACAGATTTGTGGAAAGCTCATCAGTAAGAGCACTTGTATCTGCCTTTTTTTTTTGCATCAATAGCAGATGCCTTTTCTAATCAGACCAACTGCCATTTTGTTCCCTCAGAATGTATGTAGCTTCAGTCCAGATCATCTGGGGGGAAATCAGCAGCCATCACTTCATTTCTCTAAATCTGAACAGTTTTACTCTGACAAACTAAAACATACTGAGGGGGGGAAAAGTAAAAGCAATAACTTTTTTTGAGTTCTCTTGACAAAGAAGGAATTGTCTTTGGATAGTCCCCAAGTCAACACTTCCAGCTGCTTGCCGATCAACAGCTTTGAAAGGAAACCTCCATTATGATGTGCAGGCCAAGATCTGATCTCTGACAACAGCCAGGATTTTATTTTAATGAAATGTTGTAAATAATAAAAAAGATGAATCATGTCGGCAAGTAAACTAGTAACTGTACACTACAGCTAATATAAACCAGAATGCTTTAGTATAACGAGTCCCCTAGTGCAGTGCTAGCAGAGAAAACTGTTGTGATGGATTTCACTAGAAGGGCCAATGGGACAGGTTTTGCTGCTGAAGCTGTGTTAGAGGTCCTTAATGCTAACACAACATAATGTATTGGATACTGGTGTTGGGAAAGTCCAAATAAAGCTTTTTATAGAAAGATTACTTATATATGTCTTCTTTATACAAAATTGGACAGCAGTGACAATGCTCCTCTTCCCCAGAAAGGACTAGAACTTTTTGGCCAGGCTCCCTGTGCCTGGGGAAGCCAGCAGCACTGGAGGCTCCATTATTCATCTGTTTCTTTCAGAGACTGAGACACCCCACTGCATCTGAGGCTGCTTGACACTGTTGCAGAGTTAATCCTTTCAGGAATGTCTGCAGGTGGCTCTGGTTGTCAGCTGGAGGGACTCACTATGTTCCTGAGCTTCCATGCAGTTAAAGTTGAAAGAATCTGTCTGACCAGCTCACTGGCTGCCTGGAACAGCACTAAATAAACTTTTCCCATCCAGATGCGGTCATCTCTCCCTGAATTTCAAAACCCACACGTGGGATCTGCTATGATGCATATCACTCTGCTGTTTGCCTTGTCATTGTGCAGCAAGCACCCATCACTGTAACCTTGTGCAACATCTTCTGTGCTGTTAACTTGACATTGTTGTGTTTGTGCCTGCATTGTTTTTCTCAAGGTGCCCGTTCTTCCCTCATTGTCACCACAACTGTATACATGACCCACAACCTATAAAACATTCTGTGTACACCCAGGGAAATTGTAGTTGCTGGGCATACTGGCAACCTGGCAGCGCTGTTGTATTTTGTCTCTGTCAGAGGGATTCCTGGATGACCTTGTCAATAAATGGCTGAAGTTCAAACGTGGCGTCTTCCATGTGGATCTGAGTGTACATGCTGCCATTATGCTAATCCGAGAATCCCTGACATTGGCCATTGACATCTGTTTTTATTTAGGGTTCAGTTACTCATGTTGAGTCATGACCTCCACATGGTGTACCTACCCCATGGTTTGTGTGCCGGCCTGATTGCAACAGCTGGGTTTGTTTTGACTGCAGCTCATAGGATTAAAATGCACAAAAATAACTGCTGATGTGTGTTTGATTTGGGAAAAAAATGCAATGAATGTATCAGTTCAGTTGGGATCATCTATCATCCATCTAGCATCCATCTATCTATTTATCTATCTATTGTGTATCTATCAATCTACAACTACTCTTAGCCTGCATAAGAAGGTTGTGGGAGTTGTGAGCTCTCCCGCACTAAAGGCATTCAAGATGTAACTGGTTAGTCATCTGAGAAGGGTGGTGTGAGCTGGTGTCCTGCACTAGCAGGGGTTGGACCCAGTGGCCTTGGCCCCTTCCAACTCTACTATTCTATGAATCTTTGATTCTATGATTTATCTTTTGTATTCATATCATGGATGCTTTAGGAAATAAAACAGACAACACAGAAGAAGAGACAAGTACCATGCTGACTTGGTAACTTATCACTTAACCTCAAAGGTATAACCAGTGGAAGGTCACATTCTCTGTAACTGAAATTACAAAGACCCCTCTATTGCAAGTATGTGCACTAGTCTTATTATACTAAAATGAAATCTGATCTCACCATAAAGATGGTTGACATCTCCAGTGATAAGACTTGTCAACATCTTCATCCTTCAAAAAAGCATAAAGCATTTATCAAAATTGCAGAACAAACTAAAATGCTGGGTTTGTAGTATATCCTTGGTTTCATTCAAATATTTGTATTGAAAAAGCATCAAAAGCATGAAGAGAAAAAATATTCATCAATTCTTCAGCAAAATATATAATAAAATGCAGTATGTTCTCTTCCTCTCTTAGCTTTCTGAATTCATTATAATTTCAGCAACTGTTTAATATATTTTATCAAACCAGCCACACACTATGGTAGAAATATTGTCATCCATGACTGAAAGAATGAAATTATACAGTGTCAGTTCTCATATTGGACCCGACCTGGACTTTAAATAACTTTATCTGGAAACATAATCCATTATTTTGGCTCAAACATGCCTAAGCCTGTAAACAAAGGGCCTTATTCAAGGGCTTCTGGCCCTGTCTGTGTGCTAAAAGCAGATTGTAACAAACCAAACATTGAAAAGGAAGAGTGATTTAAACAAGACACCATTAACAGCAAAGCAATTATGTAAAACAGTCTTGTTTACACTGAGTTTGATTCACATTTATGTTGCATTAGCCACACTGGCTGAAGTGAACTTCCCCACTAGTCATCCCTGAGGTGGCTCCTTCAGCCCCCTGGAATGAAACAGAGAGCATCCGGAGACCCTGATGAATGGGCTGAATGTGGCATGTGTGAAGGGGGACAAGGGCCTGTTTCCCAACAGAATGCTTTCTCTTCTGGAAGGTGCCTTCTTCTCATAGAAGGCACATTCTGATCTAACCCCTTCATGATTTCTTGGAGGGAGGTATGAGCAGGAATATCCTCTTTCCCTGTTGATAGTCAATTTATGTTTGGATCTCCTGGTGTGTGCTATTTGACAAAATTCTCATGGATTTGTTTATAATGTTTTAGAATATAAACATACTGTTTGTGCTAATGATTTTATATTGTTTATTTTGGAACTCCAGTCATCTGTTCCAGCTGTAGATAATTAATAAGTTGGGGCATCTGTCTGGTTATTCAATTAACTGGCCAAACTTGGACCCTATAATGTATTATCTAATTGGCAATTTAGATTTTGTGCTGAGTCTACTACCTATATGGAAAAACTTGTCCCAAGTGACATATATAATGTTTAAGCTAAATTTGAATAAGTTATTTATGAGGTTTCAAGGGATATTGACAGATGGGTATATATAAAATTAAGTCAATGATGTAAGATAGACACACTTATTATGTAATGCATGGTATTGTTTATGTTTTATGTGGCACTCCCTTATATATGGCATGTATTTCCAGAAGCTTAGTTTTTGTTTTCATGATGTTATGGAATTCTACTCTATCACAAATATATATTTTTTAAGATGCAGCTTTTGATTAAAAAGGACAGAATCGTCCTTTTCCTTGTATTATTTGGCCTGTTTGTTGATTTGCACTAGTTTTTGGTCTTTTCTTTTTAGATTTGATTCCTCTCCTGGTCAATTTTAGAATAATCCTTTCTTCCAAAGTGGACTGCATTGGGTTCTTATTATACTGAAACACATAATGTGCTTGCTGCAGTCATCTAATTTATGCCACTTGCAGTTAGAAGCATTTCCACCTGCAAAATCAACTTTATGAGTAAATCAAAATTTGACAAATGGCCAAAAAACTTGTTTGGTAGACTTTCATGGACAAGATGATTTTTACTTTGAGTCAGCTTGTTGGTCCTGATGATATATTTTTGCTGTTGTCCACTTTGTGTTTTAAATATAAATTACCAGTTATAGCTCTATGGCAATATATGCAGTTGAATGGTTTGCTATAAACCAGGCTTGGTCCTGCTGTTTTTATAGCTTTGGAGCTTTCTGTGTCACTGAAGGTATTGAATGAAGTGAAACAGCCACATCAGCCTATAATTAAGGTCTGTCATCAGCAAATAAATATGATACTTCTGTCAAAAATAGAATAATGAACTGGAGCTCTTCATTTTGGCCAGTCAATGAAAGGCTTCATTATTATTTTTTCAAAGAGTCATGGAACTTAGGATATGCTTAATGTAGCAAAAACTGATGTCACATGTACTGAATATGACAGCAACTATTTGACAAAGACTTAATTAACTAGGCCAGTTGCTTGAGATGCAATGCTTTTAATGCTTCTCTCCTTCATATACTTGGCAATGCCCAATGGCAGCTTCTCTTTGGGAGGAGACAATAGTCTGGATAAATCTTGTAATGGAAAATTCTTTAATATTTAGGGATACAAATGTTCTTTTAGATTAACTATGCATTTAATGGTACTTAATGTGTGGTCAATGTCATTTTTTTCTGCACCCAATTGACAAATAAAGATTAATCTTAAAACAATAGAAAGATAATCAGCCACCTGAAATAGCACAGTGAGTGGAGGAAACTGATTTTTGCATTTCTCTGTAATCCAAAAATGGATAAATGTATGGATATTTGGGGTGCCTTTGCTGATGTCTGTGCATAAGATTTTTAATCGCTAATATGTTCTGTTATATAGCTATACATAAGGATGTATAATATATACCTTATCAGTAATATGGGGCTGTTTAAATTTCATCCAAAAATTATAATGTTTTGTTTTATTTTTTTCCCACCAAAACTATGCTTTGGCTTTGGCTTTAACTTTGTTTGGTTTTTGTATTTAATGTACAATAAAAAGTGTGTGTGTTTGTGTGAACGCATGCCTGTATCTGGTTGGGTTTGCATTTTTGTTCAGATGTTTGTATCCCACACATTTTCATTCTCCTGTTGGATTCTTCACATATCCCTAAGATTTAGGTACAACTACAGTCAGACAGAATTACCCTGATGTTAAGGATGCTAGAAATTCAGTGTCAGAAGATTGCATGTCTAAACCATTTGCCCTCCTGCCACACTCTATGCAGTTTTACCTTAGAATGTTCTTCTCCATCAGCTTTTATAATTATCTCAATGGAATTAAGTGTTTCTGTCTGTATAAAATATAATTTTACACACTGGTAAAAAAGAATATGCTGTTTCTGCCTACATATATGTAAAACTACATTTTTAGGCAAAGAATGACATACCGAAATATAATCACTTGTTAATGCTATGCTTTCTTTTCCTGATTTTATTTTTAACAGCTTAAATTTGAAGACAAACTGTACTGTGCAGTCCTCAGCATAGTTAATGATTTACCAGCTTAGTGTTTTTAAAGATTTAAGAGGTATATCTTCTCCTCCCTGCAGGCAAAATAATACCCTGTAAGGCACCTTCTTTCCCTACAACATGATGGGCACTCATATGTACAAAAGTGCTCTCTGCATGCAGATCTCTTTTCTAGACCAACATCTGGGTCTGGGTACATAGAACACTTTGAAAAGCTTTCCAGCTCCATCAACCCACCATTTCAAAAAGAGGAGGGCCAGATTCATCTCTCCTTCTGGTGTTCCCCACCTACCTGCTCCATGTGTGCATGGTTACCGCTTCAAATTGGAGTGAAGATGTTGCTTGGTTCCTAAGAAAAGGCAGTTAAGGAAAAAAGAAACAAAATGAAACAGTACCATTGCAGTTTGTCAAAACCCAACTGATGGAGTCTCCAGTGACAGTTGGCATGCAGCATTCATCTCCATTCTCTGGGGAACATTTCTGAAATTCACAGAGAAACCTTGCCTGAATGCTGTTGATACTTTTAATGTCAGACCCTATCAAGTGTGTATTACACATACCTATCAACACCTTCCCATTGTATAATCCCACTGAACTTCGCTAAGCTTTCAGCACTCCCGCCCACAGTATGTTAATTAGAGGCAACAAAATGCCAGAACTGACACCACTCCAGTTAGACACTTCTCCCTATCATGATGTAGACATAAATGCAGAGTGGATGCCTCACAGAAACCTCCATTGCCTTGTTCATTGCTGTTTGACTTCTACTTCAAACCAGCTTTTCTTCTCCCATCAAACTATTTCTACCCTTTGATTTGAAACTTGAACTTTCTACAAAGACTTTCAGTGTTATTGTTATTCCATCTATTTTTATAATGCCGCCCTCTCTTTCTTCCCTCTCTCAATCTCTCTCTTTCTGGTGTGTTTACACACACACACACACACACACACACACACAAAGGGAGAGAGGGAAAGGGAGAAAATGAGAGAGAGAAAGAGCAAATGCACTGACTGACACGCGTACACACACACACACACACACACACACACACTTCAGTGCACTGGTAGCTGAGAAAATAACCCTTCCTAGAAAGTAATTTCATTTGGAAGGAATATTGTCACCTCCACCTCTGCCAGTCACAATGCTTTGATTTCTAAATAACTCCCTTTTGACCTTGAATAATCACTATGTATTCATAATTAATAATAGCCCTGTTTTTAATAGCCTCTAGCACATGATTTTTAATGACTGATTTGTCTTCAGTATCTCATGCAAAATTATGACAGGTTCGCTTTTACGTGTATACACATACACTCCAATTTGTATTTGAAACTGCAATCTCTGTGTACAGTGCAATTTATTTTAAAGAGATAATTACAAACTTATACTATTCTAAAACATTATTTACTTGGAGTAAAAGATGTACCCTGAGAAATGTGGAAGTCAATTCTTCATGGTCTGGCTCCATGCTCCTCTTGTTCCTTTTGAAGAGAACAGCATTGGCTACCCAAAAAATTTAACTTCCTGAAGGAAAATTTCCTTTTCATGTTGTTGAAACATAAGAATTATCTTAATCAAAGCCCGTTTTGTCCATCAATCCATTTCCAATGTCGAGGGATCATAGCTCAATGTAAAAGCACCGTCTTTGCCTCTGGAAGGTACCAGTGTTATCCATGACAACACCACTTCAAACATTTAGGTAGATGGTGGAGAATGCCTCTATCTGAAACTTTAGGGAAGATTTTTAGTCGAAATAAACTCTCCTGGTATAAAGCAGTTTTGTATGCTCGTTCTGTCTGTAACCAGCCAGTCTTTTGGAAATACACATACAATTATGGATTGGTTACAACAGGAGAAGAAAAAAAATGTTTCACTTCACAATCATGAGAAAGCATTCTGTTTGCAAACACTAGTATGCACACTTGTAAAACCAAACACTAGTAGGAACATTTCCCCCCCAAAAAATAGATGCTCACAAATGCCAAAATGTGTGATTGTATTTGAAAAATGAAGTTTAGAAATGCTTCCTTTATATGTGCATTTAAAAAAATCACACTTTAGTCAAAGGAGGAAGTGTACACTTCAAAAAATAGGTTTATCACTCCTATTTGAAGTCCTCTATTTCTGTGAAAATAATGGGAATGAACAGGTAGTGATTGAAAGTGATTTTCAGAATGTTTAGGTGAAATTATTTCCTATATGTTTTCCTATCCTTTTTCACCACAAATATCACAGAAGTGGAATTACATTCTGGGAAAGATTATTTCTTACCTTTCTCATACTATTCTTTATTTAGAAAATTCCTACATTTTAATACATTTTAAAAGACATTAACCAGGACACTGTAACCTTAAGAGCAAACCTTTATGTTTATGGTTGATCCTAGATACCATTTTTAACAGGATTTTGTTATTTGTGTTATCTTTTGGGAAAGTTTGGCCATCTAGAAAATACAGTTTTAATTCATGCAACTTAACTCATGCAGTTCATTCGCCACACTTAGGAGAATAAATGTCCCACTGAGTTAAATTCAGATGTATGTTCATCTTCCTGATACCAAGAGGGAAACTTTGACATCACTGCAATTGACAAGAAAACGTAATACAGAAAAGCAGTGTCATATTCATTTCCATATGAATCAATCCATCACTGGTCACCATTAAACTTTTGTGCATTTTTATGCCAACAAAGTAGATAAGGTTATTTTTTAATTTTAATTTTTTATTTATAACTTGTAGATCCACACAGCTGAATAATGTTATTAATGCTAATCAGCTACTATGAAAAGTGACCTTGGCATCAGACAAAGAATGAGAACCCAAGCTGAAATGACCAGAAACAGGATTGTGGTGTCAATCTAGAAAACAATGTACCATAGCAAACAAGTGAAGTGATTTATAGAGCAAAAGCTTAGCTTAGAGCTGTATCAGATTGGCAAAGAAAATAACTTTTTTAGCTGGGTTACCCATCTTGAAATCAGCTGCTTTGTCTTGGCTGTATTTCATGTTTGAGGCAAACATTCTTTTGTGGGAAGGAGGCAAAAATTGACTTACTATTATGTTCCTCTTCTCAGAAAAACCTTCTCTTAGGTTCGTTGGGAATTTCAGGACATTCAGATTGGTTGCAAGCATACACTTGCCTCCCTTATCTGCCACTTGTACTGGGCAACATTGGAATATGTATTATCTACAGATGAACTCACTTCTGCATAATTCCCCCAGCTGGTTAGTTTATCTGAGCAGTACAATGTTAAATACTGTTCCATACATATTTTCTTCATGACAGAAGGACACATTTAGAAAAACATGCTGTGCCATCCCATGCAACCCCTTTTAAAACATGTTTGTTTTTTAACCCGTTGATTAAAAACAAGTAATCATAGCAATGTTTTCCAATCCCACATTCAATGATATTTATTTCAAACCAGATCCAAAGTTGTAAAAGACTCAACTTGCAAGGAGGAAAAGGAACAGATCCACAGTGCAATGCTATGTCTTTCTAACTATTGAGTTCAATGGGACTTTATCCTTTGCACTTTAATAAATGTGCAAAAGAATTTATGAAATGATCTGCAATTAAAATGTGGAACATCAATTCCAGAAAACCATTTCTTCTCAATGTACTGGGTCAGTGGCATGAATACTTCCTAGAATCACTGTGTCTCCCCAGTCCTAGTCTGACCACAGCTATTCGCAATGGCAGTTCAATGAAGCCTCCATTTTCAGAGATGGTTTACTTCTAAGTATCAGGCAAACATCGGGAAGTGGCCATTACACTTATACCTTGTTTGTTAACTTTCAGAGGCATCTGTGCATATGCTGCTGGAAATCAGAGTCTTGAACTTTATTGATTTGATCTGCTCCAACAAATCAGTCCTTAACTTCTTGGTGTTTTATGGTGCCAACAAGTGGTTACTAAAATGATGCCTGAGTGTAGATATGAATGATTGGCATCATAAAACTGAACCTGTATGTGGGTATTAGATTTGCAATGCATTGCTGGCAGGGTCAAACTGAGTCTATCCTGATAGTGTTGCTGCTCCACAAAGTGCTATTTCCCTAGCAGAAGCTCTAGTAGGTAAGTTTTTGTGCAATTTGCTTCTATCCCAAAAGAGATGGATCCTGAGCTTCTTCTGGTTCTTTCATATGCAGGTAATGCTAATTGCTATGGCATATTAATAGCCTTATTAATTTCTTAGATTTTTATCCAATCTTTTTCTTTTGTAAAGAACTCAAAGAGTTTTAAATCAATTCCCTCCTACTACTCTCAATCTTATCCCCACAACTGTGTGTGGTAGGTTGGGCTGAGAGTTTGTGACTGGCCCAAAGTTACCCAGTGACTGAGTGGGGACTAGAACCCAGGTCATCTGAGTCCCAGTCCTGCACTCTCAACCACTTACACCACACTGGCTTTACTTGTTCCTTTGTCAGTAGCCAGTTCTAGGATACCACAAAGAAACATCAGCATGCCAGAAACAATGTAAAAATTTGTTCTTCACATTACAGGAGGGAAACCTTTTAGCTTGCATTGTCATGGCCACCACTGTTTGTGCCAGTGCAGTTAAGGGCTGCAGAATCCTAAGAACAAACAAACAAACAAATTAATCAACGATAAAATAGATTTCCAAGTCAAGGCAGATAGGCACAGGATATAAGTGCCACCCGTTACTCAAAGTTAATCAGAATATATTCCTGTAGGCATCAGGACTGACTTCAGATTTTTCCAGACCCCAAGGAAACATGGGAAAGAAGCCTTTCCCACTGTTGATTGTCTTCAAGAGGCAGAAGGGCTGCAGCTATGTAAAACTTCAGCATGGTGTATAAAAGCGATGTCACACAGTCTTTGCTACCTGTGTGTATACATGTTGTTGTTGTTCTTAGTTGCGAAGTCTTGTCTGACCCATCGCGACCCCATGGACAACATTCCTCCAGGCCTTCCTGCCCTCCACCATCTCCCAGAGTCCACCCAAGCTCACACCAACTGCTTCAGTGACTCCATCTAGCCACCTCATCCTCTGCCGTCCCCTTCTTCTTTTGCCATCTATTGTTCCCAGCATTAGACTCTTCTCCAGGGAGTCCTTCCTTCTCATTAGGTGGCCAAAGTATTTGAGTTTCACCTTCAGGATCTGGCCTTCTAAAGAGCAGTCTGGGTTGATCTCCTCTAGGACTGACCGGTTTGATTGCCTTGCAGTACAAGGGACTCGCAGGAGTCTCCTCCAGCACCACAATTCAAAGGCCTCAATCCTTCAGTGCTCACCCTTCCTTATGGTCCAGCTTTCACAGCCATGCATTGCAACTGGGAAAACCATAGCCTTGACTATACGCACTTTTGTTGGCAGGGTGATGTCTCTGCTTTTTAGTATGCTGTCTAGATTTGCCATAGCTTTCCTCCCCAGGACCAAGGGTCTTTTAATTTCTTGGCTGCAGTCCCCATCTGCGGTGATCTTGGAGCCCAGGAAAATAAAATCTGTCACTACCTCCATTTCTTCCCCATCTATTTGCCAGGAAGTGAGTGGACCGGATGCCATGATCTCGGTTTTCTTAATGTTGAGTTTCAAGCCAACCTTTGCACTCTCCTCTTTCACCTGCATCAAGAGGCTCTTTAGTTCCTCTTCACTTTCTGCCATGAGAGTAGTATCATCTGCATATCTGAGGTTGTTGATATTTCTCCCAGCAATCTTAATTCCAACTGGTGATTCATCTAGCCCCACCTTTCTCATGATGTGCTCTGCATATAAGTTAAATAGGCAGGGTGACAGTATACAGCCTTGCCGAACTCCTTTCTCAATTTTGAACCAATCAGTGGTTCCGTGTCCAGTTCTCACTGTTGCTTCTTGACTCGCATACAGGTTTCTCAAGAGACAAATAAGATGGTCTGGTACTCCCATCTCTTTAAGGACTTGCCACAATTTGTTGTGATCCACACAATCAAAGGCTTTAGCATAGTCAATGAAGCAGAAATAGATGTTTTTCTGGAACTCCCTAGCTTTCTTCATGATCCAGCGTATGTTGGCAATTTGATCTCTTGTTCCTCTCCCTCTTCAAAACCCTGTCTGTACTTCTGGTAGTTCTTGGTCCACATACTGCTGGAGCCTAGCTTGTAGGATTTTGAGCATCACTTTGCTAGCATGTGAAATGAGTGCAATGGTGCAGTAGTTTGAACATTCTTTGGCATTGCCCTTCTGTGGGATCGGAATGTAAACTGACCTTTTCCAATCCTGTGGCCACTGTTGAGTTTTCCAAAGTTGCTGGCATATTGAGTGTAGCACTTTTACTGCATTGTCTTTTAGGATTTTGAATAGCTCAACTAGAATACTGTCGCCCCCACTAGCTTTGTTGTTTCTCAGTCTTCCTAAGGCCCATTTGACTTCACATTCCAGGATGTCTGGCTCTTCTAGCCTTTTTCAAAGAGAGCTTCCTGAGAAAGGTATCTGTAAAGATCATAGGGTTTTGGGAGGTGTATATGGAAGGAGATTCTTCTTCAGATATCTGGGCCCTAAACCTTTTAGGGCTTTATATGTCAGCATTAACACTTAAATCAAGCCCAGACTTCATCTGGTAACCATTGGAGATGAGAAAGGACTGGTTTCATATCCTCTCATCTACCATTCTCTCACCTACCAGCAGCCTGGCTGCTCCATTCTGTACCAAATGAAGTATCTGGACCATTTCTAAGGGTAGCCCCACACAGAGCACATTGCAATATTCCAAGCAGTTGGTTACCATACCATGGATTAACATTGCTAGGGTATGCCTGTCCAGGTAAGGAAATAATTGATGAATCAGCTGAAGCTGGTGGACAGTGTTCCTCACCACAACAGTCACCTGAGATTCCAAGGATAGTCCTGGGTCAAGGAGCACTCCCAAACTACATACCCTGTCCTTTAGGGGGAGTGCAACCCCATTCACGGCAGGGCAAATATCACTCACCCAGACAGAGGACCCACCCACCAATTGTACCTCTGTCCATCACTCAGGGCAGTCACTGCCTCACCTGGATTAGATAAGAAGGAGAGATATTGCTTGGTGTCATCAGCATACTGCTGGCACCTCAGCCCAAACCTCTGGATGACCTTTCCCAGCAGTTTCATGCAGATGTTAAACAGCATGGGGGTTAAAATTAAACCCTGCAGTAGACTCTGGCATAATTGCCATGGCACAGAGGCACACTCCCCTAGGACCACCTTCTAGAATTGGCTGGTCAAGTAGGAGTGGAACCTATGCAAAGCAGTGGATACCATGTTCAGTGGATACCATGATTCAATGTTCAGTCTGTAGATACATGTTCAGTGGTATCGAAAGTGACTGAGAGGTCCAGGAGAACCACCAGAAATGTACTCCATTTTTCTTCAAGTAAAGGTCATCCCACAGAGCTACCAGGACAGTTTCAGTCTCAACACCAGGCCTGAAACCAGGCTGAAATAGATCTAGTTGGTCAGTTGCCTCCAAGAGTGCCTGCAGTTGCTTAACCACCACCAGATATCTGATAAACTTCAAGTCACTTTGACAAAATCAGCATGATTGGACTGTCTAGAACTACCCATTCAAAAGCAAATGAAGAATGGTTATAGGGTACAGGGAGAAATGCTTAGTATGAAACATACAGCACAAGCTATAAGGTTTTCATAATGACTTGGAAAGTTACAAATTACACTAGAATCTGGTTCCTGACTCCTAGGTGAGCAGATTAGAGGAAGTGGAGGTCAAGGTTAAGGTCCCCCCACTTCTTTTCTTTTTTTTTTTTGTGCCCTTAGCACCCCTGCCCATTTGGTTTCTTTCTTGCAACAAGTTCCCATTCACTGGTATGACCATGTTGTTAGTTTTTAAGTGAAGACAAGAGAATGTACCTGTTATCACAACAGCCCACCAAGACAAAATTATAAAGGTAGCACAAAGAATGGACTGAGAAGATTTTGCAGTGGCGGTGACCTGCAACGACTGTGCAATGTTCATTTTTTTACCTGAGAGCAATGTGCCCTATGTGCACAACAAGTCCAGGATGGCAGCCCAAGATTGACAGGCAAAGGTCAAATATCTTCTAATTTGGGCTAAATGAGTTCAAATCTCCAGAGCCCAATGAACTCCACCCCAGAGTCATAAAAGAGCTAGTGGAAGAACCCTCAGAACCATTATCTATCATCATCTTTGAGAATGCAAAGCCTTTAACAAAGTGCCCCATGACAGCCAAATTACCAAACTAGCAAAAGGGGTGCCAGATAGTGCAACCATTAGGTGGAACCACAATTGGCTACAAAATCAGACTCAAAGTGTGCTCATCCATGGCACATTCTCAAACTGGAAAGAAGTGACAAGTGCTGTGCCACAGCGTTCTGTCCTGGAACCAGTACTCTTCAACATTTCTATTTAGATGAGGGAATTCAGGGAAAGATAATTAAATTTGCAGATGGCACAAAGCTGGGTGAAATAGCAGATACCCTGAAAGATAGAGACAAGATACAGAGTGATCTCAATAGGTTACAGAGACCAAGAGAATGAATTCAGTAGGGACGGATGCCAAGGCCTCCACTTAGGAAAAAGAAACCAAATGCACTGCTACAAGATGGGCAACACCTGGCTCAGCAATACTTCAAATGAGAAGGAGCTTGGGGCAGTTGTAGACCACAAGCTAAATATGAGCCAAGACTGTGATGTAGCTCCAAACACTGTTTTGGGCTGCATTAACAGAGGCATCACTTCCAAAATATGTGAAGTTCTACTTCCACTATACTCAGCACTGTTCAAACCCCGCATGGATTACTGTGTCCAATTCTGGGCACCTAAGTTTAAAACGGATGCAGACAAGCTAGAAAGGATACAGAGGAGGGTACCAAGGATGATTCAGAAACTGGAGGCAAAGCCCTATGAAGAAAGATTGAGAGAACTAGGTACTTGTATGTTCAGCCTCAAGAAGAGAAGACTGAGAGGTTATGTGATAGCGCTCTACAAGCACCTAAAGAGCTCTCACAAAGAGCAAGGACAAGATCTCTTCCTGTTCTTCCAAAGTTCAGGACACAGAATAATGGCCTTGTTAAAAGAAACCAGATTTAGACTAGACACCAAGAAGAATTTCCTGACTTTCAGAATAGTATAACAATGGAAACTATTACTTGGGAAAGTTGTGGATTCTCTCTCATTGAAGTGTAACTCACTGCCCTGCAATAGCAGGAAGTTGGACCCAATGGCCTTCTGGCCTCTTCCAACTCTACTTTTCTATGATTCTAATCAGCAAAAACAAGCTCTTTAAATTTTTCCAAATTCTTTCCTGAAACCTGGTCCAGATTGAATCCCTATCAGAGTGTTGTTGAGTGGTGATAGAGAGAGTGTGGTGGTGGTACTGTGTGCTTATTTCCATCTGTATTTTCTCAAATAGACCTAGATAAATCCTGATCGGTAATGAACCCAAAGTCAGGGAACTCTCATTCATTTCTAATCTATACCGGGAAAACCTTGTTTTCATTATCGTCATTTGTCCACCCTATTAATGTAAGCTATTTGGCAAAAGCATTCACTCACAAGAAAAAGTAGGTACATTTGTTTTTCATTTTGTTCTGTTTTTTTAATCAATACTAGTTCATTGTATGCTGAAGAAACAAAGTGGAACCAACATCTTTGCTATTGAAATTGCATGAATTGAAATTCATGCAAAAGAGAACACTGCATATAAATATGGAGCCAAAAGTTTAAGCACAAACTCATGAACAATAGAAATAAAATAACAATAGAAAAATGTCCTTGTTCTATTTATAGTTGCTATGAGTAGATTTCTAAAGATGCCTCAAGGGATTATGTGGTTTATATGTCCTTGTGCTCACAACAGAGCTGACTGCCAACAGGAGATGGAGTGCCCCCACACTTTAGATATTATTGTGCTCACATTCTCTAAAGATAGAGACCATTTTCTATGGATGTGATTCCCTGAGGTCATATATATGTTTGGTTAATGCATTGACTATTCTGGAAGACAACATACTGGGCAAGATAAATTACTGTTCTGTTGCAATAAGGCAATTCCTATGTTGCTTAAAGAGGCATTCATTGCACAAATGTCTGACTGGTGACAAGCTTAGTTTTCTTCATTGCAAATTATAGATGTGAATCTTGGGAAATTAAATTTGCTGGTATGAGAGCGGAACCTTAACAGATGTGATGGAAAAGCCTCTGGTGAGTATCCTGGATTGGGAAGAAATCATTTTGCTATCCAAAACTAATAGGTGAGTGTGGAATACTGTTATAACATCAAAGATGGACATCCTCTTGAGATAATTATGATGGAAGGAATTTTCCAGGTCATGATAGCTAACACTGGGCAGATCACTTCTGTTGAACGCATAATAAAGGAGAATGGCAACTGCAACTGAGTTCAGCCACTCAGATATCAGAATAAGTAAAGAATGAAGGGTCAACCAGAATAGCAAGCCGGACCTAATTTTGAGGATCTGGCATTATTACTCCAGCTCTACCTTCAGTGAAAATCATAGACCAGAGTTGCCCACCTAGTTCTCTCTAGTATTCAATGACAACTCCCAGCATTCCTGTCCATGGGTGGGGCTGATGGGTGCTGAGATTCAACACCTCTAGAGGGCATCTGATTGGGCAAGACAGTTACAAAAAATAAAACATGGATTTTTTAAATAGCTTGATAGGCCCATTGCTACTTATAATACCAACACACACACAAAAACAGAGAGAGAGAATATTGGGCAAAGTGAAACTGTGAGTCTCATCCACCCAGTGCCAGGACTTTGAATGCTTTTTTATTTTAAATCTGGTTTTGAATCCTTTGAATCAACCACACCTATGGTGCTGAATTAAGGTTGTCGCCCCTCTTTTTTTCCTGAAAGACTCTCATCCATAGTTGCTTGTCAGGCAAGTAAGACATTTATTTATTTATTTATTTATTTATTTATTTATTTATTTAAACATTTCTAATGCTGGGATTTGGCTAGCACCAATGAGTGAGGATTGTGTTCCATTCATGTTTTATAAAAAGTTACCCAAATGAGCAAGGTACCTCATAAATGACATGGAAATAATGGAAGTAAAATGAATGAGGGAGACAGTAAAACTGACTGATTTGTCCATCCCAGGCTGGTATAGCCATGCCTCCATCTTCACTAGACATTGCCAACTTGCTAGCCAGACATCAGATTCCATTCCATGGCTACTGAGCATAGTTAGTCTCCATTGGGTTTGCTGGGTGGGTGCTAAATATGATTTAAAGAGGAGAAAAACCTCTTCTTGTACTTATCCAATCTTTGAATTCAACTGAACATGCTCTCTCTTCTTTCTCAGTTCTCCAATTTGGTCTATAATCCTGTTGGCAATCACTAGCTGAGTTTATCATTAGAATGAATGATGATGGTACTACTGGGGATGTCAGATACACTCCTATTCAAGGGTTTTTAAAAGTAGGTTTGAGCTGAAACGTTTTTTCCCATAATTGTAATACTGTTTGAGGTTCTTCCAAGAACTAAGGTAAAGGTA
This sequence comes from Varanus komodoensis, assembly GCF_004798865.1. Classification (NCBI taxonomy): domain Eukaryota; kingdom Metazoa; phylum Chordata; class Lepidosauria; order Squamata; family Varanidae; genus Varanus; species Varanus komodoensis. The sequence goes on along the minus strand of NW_025335505.1, from coordinate 4,773,471 downwards.
TTACCTCCTCTCCTCCTTTTATATACTGATAACTTTTGCTCCATTGTCTAAAAGCCTCAGTTGACAGTTCCAATAGGAAAACAGTGGTACTCATCACATTTGGCAGCTTGACTTGAGTGTATAAGCAACTTCTGTTAAAGAGACTTTTTTCCCCTAGCAAGAAAACAACCAGCATCTGTCATTAGTAGTAGGAACAGACATCATCCCTTTCTTGGGAAATGCCAAGGTATCTGTTTTATTGCCTCCATAAGTGGATATTGCCTCTGTAAGAGACCACTAGTCAATTTGAGACTAGCATTTATTTTTGCTGAATTTTTGAAAAGTGCATGTGGCTCTGTGTTGAAGAGGATACGGAGGGAGGGGGGCAGGGGCAAAGAGAAACGGAGGTGGAGGCAGATTATATATATAATCTGGCTAACAGCATATATATATATGCGCTGCTAGCCATCCAGAGACATTAGTAATTGGACGGCATGCTATATATATACATATGTATGTATGCATGTATGACATTTGTATGCTGCCTATTGTGCCACAGCACCTCTGGGCAGCTCACAACCATAAAATAAAAAACCACAATAAAACTAATAACAATTAAAAATATGATACTAATAAAAGACAAAAATACACAATGAAAGCTTAGTGGAATCAAATATTAAAATGCTTTTTAAAAAGGAAGGTGCAGAAAAGAGTAAAAAGGAGGTACCAGCTAATCTCCTTGGGGAGAGCATTCCAAATATTTATTTGTTTGTTTGTTTGTTTATTTATTTAAAAAATTTCTATGCTGCCCCCATAGTAACAAAGCCTCGGGGCAGCTCACAACATTTATAAAAAGATACAATTAATAATTTTAAAACTGGTACCATCTCAGCTATATATATTAAAATCTATAAATACAATAATAATAAATTAACAGTTAAAATAACTTTTAAATAAAAAGGTCTTCGCCTGGCACTGAAAAGCAAATAACGTCGGTGCCAGGCAGACCTCTCTGGGGAGCGCATTCCATAGGTGGGACGCAACCACAGAGAAGGCCCTCCTTCAGGTACTCACCCTCCTAATAACTTTCACGGAGGGTTCCTGGAGAAGGGCATCCGCTGCTGATCGTAGGGGGTGGGAGGGCAAGTATGGACAGAGGTGCTCCTTTAGATAAATAGGTCCCAAGCCGTTAAGGGCTTTATAGGTCATAACCAACACCTTGAATTGGGCCTGGACTTCAAAAGGGAGCCAGCGAAGCTGACGGAGAACTGGGGTCATATTAGAACAATGTCCAGTCCCCGTCAGCTACCTGGCAGCTCTATTTTGCACCAATTGAAGTATCTGGATCGTCTTCAAGGGTAGCCCCACATAGACCGTGTTACAGAAGTCTAGTCGGGAAGTTACCAACGCATGGGTCACTGTCGCCAGGCAATCGTTCTCCAGATAGGGACGCAACTGATGGATCAGCCGAAGCTGAAGGAAGGTGCTCCTTGCCACCGCTGTCACCTGAGCTTCTAATGACAGCTCAGGGTCAAGGAGCACTCCCAAGCTGCGAACCCTGTCCCTCAGAGGGACTGCAACCCCATTTAGGACAAGGCCCAAGTTCCCCACCCCAAAGCCCGAGTCACCCACCAATAGGACCTCCGTTGTCTGGATTGAGCTTCAGTTTATTGGCCCTCATCCAGCCCATTATCTCGGCCAGGCACTGGTTCAGTACAGCCACTGCCTCACCTGGATTGATGGAAAACGAGAGGCAGAGCTGGGTATCATCAGCGTACTGATGATTCCACAGCCCACACCTCCTGATGACCTCTCTCAGTGGTTTCATGTAGATGTTAAATAGCAAGGGGGACAAAATGGACCCCTGCGGAACTCCATGGCATAACTGCCATGGTGCAGAGCCATAGTGCCCCAGCACCACCTTCTGGAATCGACCATTGAGACAGGAGCGGAACCACCGCAAAGCAGTGCCTCCAACTCCCAATCCCACTAGCCTATCCAGAAGGATGCCATGGTCGATGGTATCGAAAGCCGCTGAGAGGTGCAGGAGAACCAGCAGGGATGCATTCCCCCTGTCTCTCTCCCTGCACAGGTCAATGTACAGGGAGACCAAGGCAGATTCAGTACCATACCTGGGTCTGATGCCAGACTGAAATGGGTCCAGATAAATATGGGGAGTAGCCTCAGAAAAGGCCCTAGCAGCCATCCCTCTCACTTCCCTAGGGGATGGCTCACACAGGAGGGCCCCTGAATAGATCTCAAAGGTCAGGTAGGCATGCATGGGTTAAGGTGCTCCTTGAGGTAACTGGGACCTAAACCATTTAGGGTTTTATATACCAACACAAGCACCTTGAATTGGGCCAGGGACACAATTGGTTACCAATGCAGTTTTTCAATTTATGCAGGAAAATTCAAGTTCAGAAAATTTGTTTGCAAATCTTTCTCTCCAAATCCATGCCAGTGCTAGGTGATGCCCTGACCGTTTCTATGATCTGACCATGTTTAGGGAGATCAGGGCACAACTTTCTGGGACCAACACCTAGAGCTGGTGCTCTCATCCTGGAAATCAGCAGGGCATCGATGCATCTTGCATTCTGCTGCTGCACACAAACACTGCCCCAGAGAGGGTTGTGGACACCTAGCATGGGGTACACAGTGGAAGCCTGCTAGATTTTCCTTGACTTGGTGTGCTAATAAGAATAATAAGAATAATAATTCCACTTTGTTCTATATTAATGTAGACATACAAATAATTTTGACTTGCTGCTGGACCTTTCAGAGGTAAGCAAGCTTTAGTTAAACTGATTATGGGTATTATCAGATTCATATGTCTGTATCTGTTTTTAATCCTTGAGATTGCATAATAAATAAATAAAAGCAATACATGCTTGAAACTTATTTCCAAATATTTAATAACAAGGACAAAGGCAAAAATCTGTGTCAGAAAGCTCTCTTTGATGTAAAGCAACAATAGCCCAAACTAAGCATAATGCTGGAGCTCTGGGACTGGAGTTTCCAATACTGCTGCTCCTTCCTTTTCCCCATCTTTACACAAGTTACAGCTTGAGGGAGGAGACTTGGATTAGGGCCATAGCATGGTGGTATCTAAGCATTTGCCTCCGTAATGATTTCCCAAGTGAAATTGTCCATGAATTGGTTAAAGGAAGGAGACACTTACAAGCATAAAGTGCTTTCCCCTCCAGAGTTGTATGTATGAATGTTGAATATATTTTCAAGACTGTAAGATTCAAGACTGCCTGTGAATTTTACTAAGTGATGGCAGTAAAATTTGCCATGTGCTGGGGAGACTCCATTGTCAGTTGGATCTGGGGGCATAAAATACAAGGATTTCATAAAATACAGGGTACATAAAATATAAGTATTATCCACATCTCTTAGAGCTTTTATAGTACTTTAATGTAAGACAGGGGAAAATAGACCTTTAAAACAGAATCAGCACTCATGCTTAAAGCAACAACTTAACATAAGTTCAAATATGATCTGTTGAGTAACATTTGATTGTAACATTTGACTTCTTTTAAATTAGGTAACCACTGGAATCAGGTTAAGAAAATGGAAGAGTTTTGACTAATGCTGGTTGTTTCTGCTTTCTATCCCAAAAGCTCAAGATGGGTTCTGGGGTGATCTGCTCTGTGACACCACAGAAACACCTGGCAGGAAATGAAGGACAATACCAATGGACAGCTTATAGTACTTTGGGTACCTTATTCATTCATTAATTTAACACTTTTGTATATTGTCTCATAGCCACAAGGCTCTCTAGATGGTTTACATGGTAAAAACCAACAGCATAAAACATCCTAAATGCACACAGTATAGACAATTAAAACCAGAAAAGAAATAATAAATAACATAACATCATAGCAGAAGTATTGGATAATAGTTTAATAACAGACTGGAACTATCTAAAATTAAGAAAACTAAAATTTACATTAAAATATAATTAAAATTAAATTCTAGTTAAAATAATCAACAATTAATATGCTCCTTGAATAGAAATGTCTTAGTGTGGCACAAGGATATATATAAAGGTGCTTGACTGAATATCTCTGGGAAGCCAAGTCCATGGCATAGATGGAGTGCCACAACTGAGAAGGACCTGCCTGGGTAGCCATCCTCCTAGCTTCCTTTAGAGATGGCTCCAGAGCAGGACCCGATGATGATCTCAGGGTCCAGGTAGACTTATATGGATGGATACATTCTTTCCGATATTCAGGTCCTAAACCAATTAGGGCTTTATATGTCAACACAAGCTCCTTGAGGTGGGCCTGGACTTCAATGGGCAACCAGTGTAACTCATAAAGGAGTGGTGCAATGTGTTTGGTACTACCAGTCCCCATCAGTAGCCTAGCTGCTTTATTTTGCACCAGTTGTAACTTCTGGACAGTTTTCAAGGGCAGCTCAACCACTGAATCAACCCAGCTGAGCTGCAGTTCTGGCAAATGTCAATCCTCTCATCTCCCAAACAGCAAAACCAAAACATGGAAGAATGAGATGGTGCAATTGTAGGGCAGAGAAGATCACTCACCCAAAGCTATTTCAAACCCAAGCAGGATTTTTATACTTAGCTCTCCAAAGCTAGGATATTTTGCAGTATGCGTTGAATGTTGTAAAGCTGTGTTGCCTTGCTTACTTCAATGGGATTGTGTGTGGGTTAAAAAATCAGGAGTCACCCCCATTTCAGAAGACGGCATTTGCAGTGGTGGTGCCCTTAGAAAGGCTCCCTGGGTGAAGCCCTCCTCCAAGTATTTTTTAAGCGTTTTTGTACTTTTCAGATCCTTGCACTTCTGCTGTCCTCTGCTGCTGGCTTTGGTTTTGCTCCATGACTGTTTAACTCTGCATGAAATTTTGCATTCCTATATAGCTAACCATTTTAACCTTCATATCCTGAACTACCAATAAAGCCTTGGCTATTGAGTAGTACAGATGAAGTAAGTAAGTAAATTAATAGACCTCTGAAAAATAGCAAGGCGTTTTCATAGATTTTGAACATTTAACCATGTCTGGAAATGACATTTTTGGAGGCATCTGTTCAATAGGGCAAATAACATATCTCACATAAACTCATAAAAATAGGAAGATTACAAGCAAAGCTTGTGAAAGGAAAGAAGTGGACTCCACATATATCATTTGCCTGAATAGGTTTGTGCAGCCCAGGAGGAAAACAAAGAAAGCCCTAGACTATATTTCCACATGAATTATTCTGACCCATTGTTCATACACATTTAATGGTAGCCACAAGCAATAGTCCCCTTGAAAGCAGCATGCCAGGTGATGGAAAGCAACAGACTAGCCAGACGTTGCATCTTCATTAATCCTATACAGCATAAGCAAGTGGAAGCTACGGTATGATGCAGTTCATAGCCATATGTGACTAGAAACTCTGTGGGAGAAATCACATTTTAATATGAACTGACCTAATTTACACTTTGCAAATGGAGACCAGTACCTGAATTGCAAACCGGAATGCAGTTTTCCTTGGTATTCACATTTCTCCTGAGTTTGGGATGTGCACAAAAATGTGTATAGTGAGAAAAGTAGTACAAAGATTACTTTTTTGTTTAGCTGTTTTTTGGACGGAAGCGAAACATGGTATAGCAATCTGCTGAAATGAATAAATGAAGATATAGTAGGGGAAATGTTTGTGGACATGTTTATAGTTAGGGAAAAAGGTATGCAATCTGCATCCAAAATCTGGGGAATAAAGAAACCTGCATGGAAATGCATGCAAAATTTCTTTCAAACTTAAAAATAAATAAATCACAATCTGATGCCGAAACAAGGTGTTTTGTTTTGTTTTGTTTTGCTTTGCTTCTTGCTTGAAAAAATGAACATTTTAGAAAACAAAACAGATTCGTCCATCTTTCCTCTGAACCTTAGTGGAAGAGATGTGTTCTATAGCATCTTGACTATTTCATGTTCAGCTGCACATTAGCAGGGTTGGAAGGTGGGTATGAAAAAGGCCGTAGTGACCTGGTCTGGTCATGAGCTTTCACCCTAACCTTCTTCAGCAATGTAGCACTTGTATTTATATTGCATATTTCGAGCAAGAGCACCTCACATACATTATTGCTGTATTCTCTGCCAATAATAACCAATAACGTGTTCTGGTACTGCTCATTCATGTTACAGATTGGAGGGTACTTAGTTACTAGCCAGTAAATCGCCCAAGGTGATCCTATACACAGATTTAAGCTACAATGAAAAATAGAATTTCTGGCTCAGTGTTCACATCAAGTAGCAGGTTCCACTAAGATCACTACTAGTAGTAGTTGCAACTGATAAGTGGAGTGTTCCTATGTCCCTGAAACTGTTCTCATAGGATATCTCAGTGTTTCCCTTTCAAAGTTGTCAGTACTTTTATAACTTCAGAGGAATGACTTTAGAGAGGAGCACAGCCATGCCCCTGCCCTTCAATGTAGAGAGGGCCCTAGATCTTGCATGTTACCATCTGCTCAGATAGATTCAACCAATTCTGAGGAGGAGATGGAGTGTTTTCTAAATGTTTGCATCGTCCACATGCATCTTGAAATCGACATATTCTTCTCTCAGTGCTGCTTAGTGCACCATTTTAAAAAGTACTATTTTTATGCACATTTGAAATATGTCTCTATGTTGTCAAATGCATTTTTGGTGGATCCATGAATGCATTATATCGGAAATGTAGAAATTGCACTGCTTGTTCACCGCAGATTGCATCCATGCTTGGTCTAGAAAGTGTGGACTGGGTAAATCCTGAATACAAATGAACTGAAACAAACTTCATTCACCTCTATTCATAAATGGCTCTCTTCCTCACGCATGACCCCCAAATAGCCATCCACCTGTCTGTCTGTTTAGCTGAATGCTAATCAAAGCACCTAATGCTACCATGAACAGAATTCTCTTCAGCAGTGTCATCAGCCCTAAAGAAGCACAGTAATGAATGGATTGCTGTTACAGTTAGCAAAAGAACCTGTTTGCATCACTAAAGCCAATGAAATCTGTAGAACAGATTACTGAATCTGCAAGACTGAATGACAAAAACATTTAATGGTAGCTGTATTGGATGTGGAACTTGGATTCTCAGAATTAGTTTCCTGCATAGCATAGTCACATAATAATTGTCATTATTCCCAATAACCTGCAGATATTTATGGAATTGCTGTACTCCTCATATGTTGAATTGGGATGTATGTTTCTTCTCACCTGAACCAGAAAGTGGGATAGCCAGGCTATAATCAATCCTGCCATGGTCCAAAAAAGATGCAATCTTATGTATGTGTAGATATAAGTCTACAAGTCCAGGATTCTCCATCCATTATGGCTGGCTCAGGAATTCTGGGAACTGTAAGATGTTTTTCTGTCTAATCTTCCAGAGGATTATGTCATGAGCAGAGCTGGCTGGAGTCAGGGGTCAGACTAGATGGCCCGATGGATCCCCTTCTGACTCACTCAGTTTCTATGTTAAATCTGAGTTTGCTAGCTGCATCTTTTTCATTTTGGCTCTGCTGTAGGCACAGACTCCCCAATTTGGATTGGAACCCTACTGTGGCAAGTGTGTGTGCTAATATCTACATTGAGGCTCCTGTAGCTGCTAGTCACAGTTTTAAAGGAATGCCAGTTTTGGGCCCTGAAAGAATCCGGCTTCACCACACTTAGCATCTCTCCCAGCTCTCATCCAGCAGATATACCATCCAGCTGTAGCAGAGGAAGGGCAGGGCAGGGGAGAGAGGAAGCAGGACCACTCCACTATCTCAGTTAAGAGACCAGAACTGCTTGAGTTTTTTTGTTTTCCTTTACCCTCCCTATCCCTCTCTCCTTTTCTAGCTTTTAAAATGGTGAACCTGAGGTCAGAGACTGTTTTGCTTTTTCTTACTACAGGAAAGTAAGGAAGCATAATCACTCTCTCAGGCGGCTCTCCTGTACAAAGCAGAGAGCATCAAAGACAAACACAGCAAGAATAACAGCACAGTGTCCAAAGAGCTGCAAATGCATTATTTCAATGGCCCTTATCACAATTCTGTAATGTAATAATAATGAGCCAAAGTGTTCTGGGAGTGGAAGTGAAGTAGTACTGCAGAACATTGGCAGAGAACTGAAAACTGGGGTGAGAGGAACAACCTTTTTATGGTTAAGTGACAAAAAGATTTGCTCAGGGTTCCAAGTTTGTTTGCTTGTTTCTTATGGCATCATTTGCAAAGAATTGGGCCATATATATTATTATCTGACAGTATCATTATCTCCATATTGCAGATGAGGACCCACAGTAAAGTATGAACTTGAAAATCAGTTGCTATCATCTCTCCCCAAATGATAGACTTGCAAAAGGGCTGACTTACAGCACAAATCTTCCATATTTATTCAGAAGTCTGTCCCACTGTGTTCAGTGGGGCTTGTTTTTATTTATTTATTTAAAAGATTTTTATGCCACCCCCATCACAACAAAGCCTCGGGGCGGCTCACAACATCCAGAAAAATACAATATACCACACTCAATAATTTAAAAACTATTATGTGCTATCATGCAGGTTCCAACTCATATTGACCTTATGAATGAAAACCTCTAGAATGTCTTTTCCTTTACATTCCATGCTATAAATTCAAGGCCATATTTTCTTCAATAGAAGTGATGCATCTCATACTTAAGGAACTGATGCATCTCATTTTTTGATTAGTAGGTTTATTCCTAGGCAAATCCATCTAGGATTGCAGGTTTAATTTGTTTTTCAAAAGGGCAGAATTGTGGGTCATTATTACTATATGAATAAGGAAGAGGGAATGCTACACTGCTTTTCCCTACCCTTCAACTCCCACTTTCATGGGCATAAAATGGGATGTGCCAGGCATTAGACCCTTGATAACAGTCAGACAGGATGCAAGAGCCTTGCTGGAGACAGATGTCAAAACAAGGAAAGATGAAATAAGCACTTCCTTGACAGAAACATTTTCTTGCTGCCTTTTTGCTTCCCCTCCCCCATGCTAAGTCTGTCAAAACAATAAACAGAATGATTTGCAAAGGGACTTCTTAATGTTTTGTAGATGTAGAAATTTGACAATTGTAAGATTAAGAAGATCCTGCATTTCCCAGTGAGACAAGCAAGCTTCTTCTGAATTTCCTCCCAGTAACATGAAAAGAAGACAACAATCTGAGACTCATATGGCCTCCAGGTGACAGCATTGCTTGCTGGGAGTCCTTCTATAACTTTCAGTATTTCCTCCATCAGCTAATGAAATCACACCAAACTTGCACAAATCCTGTAGCTCCTGAGGGATTTTCTTCAGGAAGTTTTTCGAGAAATGTGGTTTTCATTGGCAGTGGTACAGCTTGGTTATTTCAGACTTTGTACTTGACATTCTCATGGGGTCCCAACATAAAATGTGAAATGACATTTTGAGTGGGGGGATTTCTGCCACAAAGTCTTGCCCTCATGACACCACTGTTCATTAGATGCAGTTCTTGTGGTGTTATTACACATGACACCAGAGCACTATGGGAACAAACTTTTTCTATGGCTATTAGGCTAGAAATTTGCAGTATTATTCTAATATTCAGTTTTGATTTGTTTTGTTTTTTGTTTTACCAACATGCAAGCATCACAAGCAGAATTGTGTAAATAGCTAGCAAAAACATACCCCCTGCCCTTTTACAGGGAATCTGATTCCCCAGACAGACTCTGAAGTCAAGTGTGCTTCCTATTCACACAACACCACTCAGTGCAAACTTTTGTTTTGCTCCTCTTGTCAAGCTGAAGGTGACTCCCTCTTCCCTATCCATCAAGATGTACTTCATGATTTTTCAAGGGAAAGGATGGTTGCCCAGCATCCATAGAACGTAAATGTTTCTCGATTGCTGAAGTTAATGCAAAGGGCATTGCATGCACCATTCAGCCAGAAGCCAAATGTCTGATTATGGTTGATGCTAAATGTATTCAGTGTGTGGCTATAACTACAGATGTGCTGCCAGCTCCGTGATATGATCACTTAACCTTCTCTACTTATTTGTGTGCCTATGTACACCTTAAACTCCTCTGGTCAGCTGTGCATCCATCACTTGGATGAAGAATCATTGTACTAACTCATACACATTTTCAGTACACTGTAATGATAGAATCAAATGACTATCCTAGAACAGAAAACATCCTTTGTTGTTACCAACACCCTGGAGTAAGAGATGCCTGTGATAATTCTGCCATTGGAGGTGTGGGGAGTAAAGGATGCCTATGGAATTCTGCAGTTGTGTGGGGAGGGGGTTTTCCTGAGGTCTCTGGCCCGAGTATATTCACCAGAGGAGACTAGGTACAGGTGATGCACGAAAGTTGCCTTGGGTATAGAAGATTCAGGCCAGGCCAGATGTCAGTGACGTCCTCAGGACAACTGTGTCCCTTTGCCATCACCAAGCTGCATGTGAGTAGCAATTTTTATTTCTTACTATGGCCTACATTGTGTAACTCTGTGGAAAACTGAATGTTGACTCCCTGTCAGCCTTTCAGCACCAAGAGATGCTCACTGGGTCTCACCAGTGCAGGAAACAGCTAACGACCTATCACAATGGGAGCCCATCCTGGTGAAAGTATTTCAGCTTTCCAAGGACACCAAAACTGATGCACCACAATACCAACAAGAGCTGCCTTCTCTGTTCCTCTTTAATGCTAAAACAGCTTCTCTTCCCCTAACTTTTTAAAGCCAATGGTATTCAACCCATCACTACTCGTAAGTCTGCTAATACGTATGGTCACCACTGAGGGTAAGAAGGTGAAGTCTGCTTTAGCTGATAAAAACACTTGAAATGAGAAGACAAGCTACACCAAAAATGCTGCACGGCTTGCATTAGGCATGTCCTGCAAAACATGCTTTGCATTCATTTTGAATTTTGTCCACTAGCTGTTGCATGTGCTACTGTCCAACTTGAAAGCAAAAGAATGAGTCTATTGAGTGGGGTTTGCTCACAGTTAAATATGGTGCATGTAGCTACAGTATTTGCATATTTTCCATAATTAAAATGGAACATTGCTGAATATTGTGTAAGTGGGTTTGGCTATGGATTCTTTCCGCTTTCAGTTCCTTGAAAAGTCCTAAAGAGTTTAAAGCATTTGCCATTAATTTCAAAAGGGCTTAGAACAGTGACATGGCATTAATGGATTTAGCAGGAAATAATATAGTGTCATTACACAACATCATCACAATTCCCTGTGTTCCTGTTGTGGTTCTTCATTACAGCCACTCATGGCATTGATGTAATTTGTCATGCTTCACACATCACTTTACCAGCATGGATATTAATTCTAAATCCAAATAAAATAGTCATAGATGAGACACTTCAACACATGAATTCAGTGGCCATCTGCTTCCAGTCTTGTGACATTTTTGCATTCTAAAAGAAAGGCTTATGGAGGAAATGTTAAAATTTCCCAAAAGGGAACAAGAAACAAAATAAGACTGGGAGGAGTACAGAAGGAGCTCTGAAAACAGCTGTATGAATGGTACCTGTCACTCTATCAAGACAATAATAATTTATTTCCCTTTTATGTTTTATGTTTCTGAAGGATTCAAACAAAAGATAGGAGAAACTGTGTATGTTCACATGTATTTTCTATGTTATTTTGTCTTCCCTTAAAATTCCTCCAAAGTCTTGCTTTGCTGTTCAGCAGGACCTCCCTAAACCCTTTCTAAGAAATTTCCCCTGTGTGAAGCCAATAATGCTAGGGAAAGTTGATGGAAGAAGAGGAAAAGCAGCTATGAGATGAGTCTATTCCATAAGGGAAGCTGCAGCCTTGAGTTTATAAGAGCTCAGCAGGGCTGTGAAGAAGAGGACATAGGGGTGTGTGTGTGTGTTGGGGTGGGGGGTTATTCATTCATAGGGTTGCTATAAGTAATTTGATGGCATGTAACAACAACATGGTACTTCTGTGACATTCTTTGAATTCTCATGTTTTCTGTGCGAGGAAGGCTTCAAATCTACATGACAAGGTAAACCAGGATTTTATTCCACTTATGCAGAAGGCAGAGGGAAAAGGCCAAATATAAGAATTTTTGGCATTAGACTGGTAAAGGCACCTTGGCATTTTTGGATTAGGAACTGAATCCTTCAGAAGCTCTTGAACAAGAGAGGTTTCTCATTTACTGTAATAAGGAGGCAAAAGGCTTTCTAAGAAGCAAAACAAACTGCTATTTCTTGCAAATACTGCTAATAGGAGTAAACAGCTCTGTGAAATACCTTCTCAGATGGTGCTAGATTTTTCAGAGAATAAAATAAAGTTTGTGATGGTCCCACCCCCATGCTAGTTTGGAATGACACACGGTCTGTCTTTGCACATGATGATAAGCAAAGAAACTAGTTTATTAAACCACAATGCAAGCAAGGCTCATACACACAGCTTGCTTGTTCCCATTTCACTCCTCCCTTTGCACGGCTAGCTAAGCAAACTAGGTAGAGATAGCTTAGCATGACATCTGGAACCAGGACTGAAGTTTCTTTGACCAGACAAACCAGGGTTATGAGCCAATACTAAACCATGGTTTGTTGTTGGTTATCAATCTTGTTTAGTTTGTAATGAATGTTAATTTTGGGTTTGGGCTGGGTAAGAAATCTTTGTCTGGATTGTTTATCTACTTGTACAAAGGAAGAAATGAAGCAAGAGCAAATGGGATACATTTATTAAGCCAGGATTGTAGCTGTGTGTGAATACAGCCATACTATAGTGCATAGCTGTACTTCCTGCACTGTGAAGCCATCACCATGACCCAGTATAGATAAAATGCTCTATCATTATGGATAACCTTTATGGATAACATGACATGTAGCTTTACTTAAAATTATTAAGTCATGGTGACATCATGGTATACTCAGGGCAAGAGCTACCATACCCTGGTGTTACAACCCTGTTTCAAACAATAGTTCAAAACCCTGGCTTTCAGGTAGTTCTTATCTGTAGTCAAAACCTTCAAATATAAACCACAATGATCAAGAAAAGCAAACTACTGTTAACCATTATGCCAGCACAAAGCCATTTTTGTCAGGAACTTCAAACCTGGGATGAGGGACCTCAAGGTCTGAGGAAGGGACTGAGGTAATTGAGCTGAGAAAATTGAGCATGTAATCATGAGCTGCACATGTCCTGGAAAACCCCCATGTGCTATGTTCACTTACAAAGTAGCAGCTTTATCATAACATAAACTTTGGTCCTGAAAGCCCTTTGCGAATATATGACAACAAAGAGGAAGTTGGCAGGTAGTATGATGGTTGCCTGTGGTTGGCCGTCAGTATGATGTCTCTGATATCCCTGGTTTCCTTTCTTTCCTGGGTAAGCAAGGCATTACATTCTCCTTATTACACTTCAGGACTCTAGGATTTCATGGATCCTAAGCTAGATGCTCTTGGTTTGAGTAAAGGCCACCACCATAGCCTGACTCTGGCAAGCCTCAGGATTCTAAAAGACACAGAGGCTTTCTTTCTTCTTACTACTTGCCCCAGCATGCATTTTAATCATATTGGATCCAGATGTGTTCTGGATCAACTGCACTAATGGAAGTGGCCTTTCATGCGCTCTCCTTCCTGTAGCAGCCTCCAAAAATGTGGCACAGGGAATCAAGAGAATTTGCTGATGGAAATGAGCTGTTGTATGTCTGGGAGGAAGCCCCCCCTCCCTGCCCACTTCATGTCAGGCAGAGGTACTTCCTGCAAATGAGCTCTTACTGTTTCAAATGTCCCTTCCTCTCAAAAATGGCAGAAGCTGGATCTGGCCCATCGCCTTACAAGCAGAGGATCTTCCTCCCACTTCCTTCCTACTGCTCCATCTCAACAACTCCTGGGATGCTGGTGACATTTTATTATTATTATAGGATGCCTATACCTTTCAAATGAGATCAGCGGAATTCAAGGCTCAAAGAACTTTGTGTTCCAGCTGGATCCAATTTATAAACCATCATATTCTATTTGTTCCTACTTCTCTTGATTAAAGCAATTACTTTCATTTAATTCAAAGACAGAGGCCTTATCTTTTGCAAAGGAAGATGCAACAGCACTATGAGGACCTGCTCATTCATTCTTACTTTATTTGTCCAATCTATTATGTGAATCAATCACACATCTAACCTTTCTGTAGCACCAAATGCATAACAAGCAGCCGGCTCATTTGCCCGGCACTGAAAAAATGTCTTTGTATCTGGAAAAGAGTGGCAATAACTACAGAAGACTCCTTGATGTGATACCTTTAGAACTGCTGATTTGTTGCCAGGGAAACCTAGCTCAATTTACATTTTGTTTAATTAGTACTTAAATAATAATTAAACTGCCTGTCATAGGACTGGTTTAAGTTACAGTTACAAAATTGCATGCAGTTCTGGAAAAAAACAGTGGAAGACACACTGCTGATAATCCAAGGTCCCTTTTACAACTGAGCCATGGAGATTTCTGGATGCGGTGGGGTATCTGGCCCACTTCCATCTGCAAAGACTACTTTCTCCCCTACAGCCTACCCAGGCATAATGATCCTCAGGAAAAAGAGTCTTATAATTCCAGTGCCTTCAGAAGGATATTTGGCAGCAAATGAGTAAGGGCTTTCTCAGTGGTTGCCACCATTCTCTGGCACTCCCTAGTTAGAGAAGTCAGGCTAGATCATAAGACGGCCCTTGCTGGGTCAGGCCAGCAGGTCCATCTAGCCCAGCATTCTGCTCACACAGTGGGCAACCGGCTGCCTACAGGAACCCAGGAGGAGGACATGAATGAAACAGCACCCTCCTACCCATACTCCCTAGCAACTGGTGCATGAAAGCATGCGACTGCCATATAACCATCAGGGCTAGTAGTCACTGAGAACATTCTCCTCCATGGATTTACCCAATCCCTTTTTAAAAGTCAGTGATGGATGACCATCACTACATCTTGTGGAATTTGGGATTTCAAATGTGAACACTTCACCCTGCCCTTCTCACACATTACTGCCTCTCCAAGGCTGGAAATTGGACCTGGAGATGGCTAAAGGGATGTGGGAGGCGAGAAAGCTGGAACTCCCCACTTGTATTCACATGAAGCCCTTCCTCTATCCTCCTCAGTGCTTCATCTAGATGGTCAAAACTAGCCATCTAGATGAGATGCAGGATATGAGGCACAGGGCAGCTGAGGAAGGATGATTATGTGCATTGAGGGCAGAAGACAGTGGACTCTGCCTTTGGTCACTGAACATTCGTCACCTGTAACATTACTTCTCTACGAAAGGCTTTTCTATGAAGTCCCAAGAGCCAATATTTCCTTTCATGCCAATGAGTATTTGCTTGCTTGTTATTTCACAGGACTTGAGAATAATTATTATGTCTAGCATTAGAGACTACTGTTTTCATATAAAGTCTTACACTGTGTTAGGCAGAAAAAAAAATAAGATTCGGGTTATGCCTGAAAATGTGCGAAAAACAACATGTTGACAGTGGGATAAAAGATCTAAGAAAGGAAGGTCAAGGGATGAAAAAGCATGCAATGATATTCTTGTGGTACACATGCATGGACAATAGGTAGCCCACAAGTTATGGCTGATCCTCATTTTCCTCAAGAATGTATTTGTCTTCACCAAGATTACATTCCAGGCTTAACAACACTCTGACATTTACAGTTGTGGTCACAGGCCTTTATTGAAACACTATATAAGCAATGTATTATATTGCTTTCAGTTCAGAGTCTTCCATGCCATTTTCCTCATTCTTAAGCATGAAGTACACAAGGCTAGATGAGGATCCAGCCAATAAATATTCTCCTGTGATTGTGTATTTAAAACCTGAAGGAAATCCCCATGCTTTCTCTGTCCCACTTTTAGTTTGGACTGCTTCCTTCTTACCTGACAAAAGCTCCTGTACCTTTTAGCAACAGCTCAATGGGGAGAAATTCTTTTCCTCTCCATCTGTTCTGGGATGAAAGAATGCATATATCTCCCACAGTAGTGACAAAGATGAAAGAGTCTCTGTAAGCAAAGGGACTGGCAGCCCTAATGTTAGGTTTTTCATCTTCTTTTACATGGTTCGTCTTTTTTTCTCCAGTCATGGTAAGCCAATGAACTTAAAATCCAGTTGTCCCACCACTTGTTCATTGTCATCTTCTTTTCTTTCCTACATAAACAATACCAGGAAACTTGCTGGCCATCAAACCAGAACAATCAATCTCTTGCAGTCCAAGTTCCAAGAGTGAGTGGGGAGTCAACAAGGACAGCTCTGCTTTGGAAGTCCCTTCAGTGGCTTCTCATCACCATGGTTACCAGTTGCTCTTCCTCCTCCTCCTCCTCTTTCTCATCATTGCTGCTGCTTGCTTTCTTGACAGAAAGCCAAGGAGCAAGTAGACAGTGACATCTGTTGCTTCTCACCTTCAAGAGGTATATGAACTAGTGAATTGCAATGGTTAGGAAGAGGAGACGCTCCAGGGGGTTTTTATCTGTGGGTCATTACTGGGGGGTGAACCTTCACAGGTACCCAACCAGACCTGTATTTAATGCCAGCCCCGAGAGAGAGCGTTGGTATTTGCCTCTACCCTTGCTGGCCCAGTGGATGTGCAGTATGTCTGTAGTGGAAATCTCACTCTGTGCAAGTGGATTCCTCCCCTTATAGCAGGCATCCCCTGCAAGGTTGGGGTCACATGTCACTGAGGGACTTAAAGTTGCAGAGCAGCCTCCTGTCTATGCAGGTGAGCCCAACATGCTATAACAGTAGGGATGGGGTTGCAGCCACGGCCCCAGTCTCTCCCTCTTGCGACCCTACAAGGGCAAGCACCTGGTTTATGTAAATTCCTATTTGCTAGTGTGGTGTTTTCATTCTATTAAACTGATTTCCCACCCATCTTTATCTTGGTATACACATGTGCCTGACAGTTTGAAGTGATGATAATTCCATATCAATGCTGGCAATGCTTGAAAACAAAACAATATGCCAATCAATATTTATGCTCCCTGAAATGGCGTTATATGGGAAAATGCAAAGGTAAATGTTTTGGCCTTAAAGACATTTCCAAACTTCATGCTGGTATAATAGCTTTAGAGGCCAGCCAAAAGATCCCCAAAATTGTGCAAATTTTTGAGATGCCCAGATCTCTTCTTCAGGCAGAAAGAAATTAGGAATATTTTGTATTAGCTGAATGGGCGAACATTTTAGATGCTGTTGTAGGTAATAAACTTTGATTGAAGCCAAATAGGGTAGAATTCACTTTTAGTTAGAGGGAATAAATTAAATTATTCTGCCATTTACCAAGAAGCTATGTCTGACCAGCCCAAAGTTACTTTCAACTGGGACTGAGATTCACATGTGAATACCAACATATGATACACAATCCACCAAATGAAAGCATCACAGGGGAATGTAAACCCTGTTGGCAACAATGGCAATTAAGTACTTCTATTTTGGTCTGGATCCTGCTCAATATATATTTATAATTATTGAGCTTCAGCTTTGGGGTGGTACAGCATTGAAATAAATACTAATAATAATAAATTAAACTATTTATTATACTTATAAACTATCGGCCAATAGGCTCCCACGGTGATTGAAATACAACACAATAGCCTGTTTTCCAGCCCACCAAACTAAAATAGCACCTTGAAATGTAAAAGCCCTGTTGATATCAATGGGGCTCAGGTACTCATATTTTAGGCTGGATTCTGCTCAATATTTATTTATAAATATTTTATCTGAGGGTCTATAAACTGGCCTGCAGTATGCCCCAGGATGACTGATAACTATGCAGGACAATAGTCTTGTCCAACCTGATGCCCTCCAGGGGTTTTGGAATGCAATTCCAATGAATCCTCCAACTGGAGGCAGGATAGCCAATTGAGAGGAATAATGCAGGTTGCCACCCACAACATCTCGAAGGCACTGGGTTAAGAAAGGCTGCAATGGATGCAGCAGCTGGAGTTGATGGTCAGGAACATTTTCCAAGTATTAAATTCCCCTAAGGAATATGAATATGAATATATATATATATGAGAGAGAGGAGTTTCAGCTGCTGAAACAAGTAGTATATCTGGCAACCTGCCTTCACTAGCAGTACAGAAAGTAGTACAACCATTTATCATCACTGACATTATAGCCAAGAAAATCTTTAGGGTCTGAAGTCTTGTTTTGATAACCTGAAGTGCTCCCCACCTCCTTTTTCCTTTTCTCTTGTTACTCAAGAACCATATGGAACTGCTTGAACTCCTCCCAGTTCTGAAATAAACCATGGCTAATTTATTTAATGTTTTGCTAATTAGTTGATAGGATGTTGTAAGCAGAGTGGAGGCAGGCAGAGAAAATATACAGTGTTTAAGAGAACATGAGTAGGTGAAAACAATCAGGATTAAACTAAAGTACTGCTACAGAGAGAAGAAGAAACAAATCAAGTCAAGTTGCCTTGTAGATGTCAATATTTTAAAATGGAAAACTCTTGGGAATACAGTGAAGGAAACTAATTTTATCAAGTCCCTCTGGGTTTAAACAGAAATTACTTTCTGAAAAAGTGACATTGGATATGAATTAAGTTCAGATGCTACACTTCAATGCCCTTTACTGGTAAAGGGTAGAGCAAGTTGGCTTGCTTATGAAAGATGGGAAATGCAAGGGGTAGGTGGCAAAAAGTGGGGCAGAAATAGGAGCAGCCTATGTACAAGGTATTCATAGCCGAGAACTTAGGTTGTTTGAGAATTTCATTTCAATTTGTCAAACATCAGAACTTCAGTTTGGACATCTGAAGCTTGAACATGAGCACTTTTCTCAGACAAAACATGCATATTCCTGACCTTGCTCTTGAATGTCCTGGAGCCACAGAAAATGGCAGTTTGGACACTCTACAGTGGGATAAAGGGTGCATATATTCTGCCTTTTTCCTCCTTGCAAGGGACCCAAGGTGGCTTATATAGCTCTCCTCCATTCCATTTTACCTTACAAAGAAAATTCATTGAGAAATGTTAGGTCGAAAATCAGTGACTGGCCCAAGTCATGAGCCAGTGGGGATTAGAAAGCAACTCTCCTGAAATCCATTCCAACACTCTAACCACTCTGCCACAGTGGCTCATTCACCCTGTTCTTTATAGTAGCACGTGCTAAACATCTGGAGGGGCACAATCTGTCCTGCTTCATAGGAACAACGTACTGCATACAGGCAGGAAGTCACACATTTCGATTATGCAAACTGAACTGCTTGGGCTTGCAGAGTATATGCCAAGCAGAACAAAGCAGCTGCCCTGCAACCCACCTCCAGTTCACTCCTCTTCAAAGGTTGCAATGCTGGAATAAAAGTATCCATCATCAAGCGGCTGCGAGGAAAGAGTGCACCATTCTCCTTTGACCTGCATGCCAGATTGCATCAAAGCCAGGTGCTTAAAGAGGCCTGTGATTCTGCCCTACTGAGCAGGTGGGCTCAACATGAGCAGCTTGATTGAGAGCTGTGCTACATGCTCAGGAGGATCACATGAGGCAGGTTTTGCTGAATGCTAGTACTTCAGAATAAAAGATGCTCCAGAGTTCCTACTAGTCTGAATTTACTCCTGGATTTAGAAGTTCTGAATTGTTTCTGAAGTGGAATGGGTGTCTTTTAATCCCTCTTCCCTTTTTCAAATCAAGAATATTATACAGTTATCTGTACATGCACAGTTTGCCAAAGCTTTGTTTCTCTATTACCCAATGTAATATTTCACAGATGACAAAGCAGTTACACCAACAAAAGTCTCATTTGGTATCTTCTCTAGGCTTTTCTTCTCCTAGAATTCAGAGAATGCATTTTTCTTCAAAATGATCCTCTATGAGTTTTCACTTCAAATAGTTTCTTCTTTAAGGAATGCCTTTTTTATTTTAAAGCATTTCTAGTCTATAATTTATGCAAAACACCATAGATTATGAAAAAGAACAAATACTGAAGAAAATAAACACCACAACAATTATAAGCAAAACTCAACCAATTCCATCTCTTCAAATGAAGGAGGAGAACAGCACAATAAAATAAAAAATAAAATAAAATAGAAAATAAAAATGGGCATGGTACAAAAAAGCAATGTTTCACTTGACATTGATATAGATTTCTCTGCAAAGGGAGTTCCACGGCACTGGGGCTATTGCTGAAAAGATTGTGGTGTAGCAAGAATTATCAGTGCAAGGGTTATCAGAAGCTTTTTTCGTTTTAAGGACACCCTTATGAGAGGAGGCATTCCCCTGAGGGATTCAGGGGTTTGAGCTAGAAAGGAAGAACCAGCACTTTGAAATAGTCCTGGCAACCCACAGGCAACCAGTGTTGTTGCTGAAAAACAGAGGATATTTGTGTAATTTAATTTCTTACAGTGGCTCAAACTGGTTGGAATTGAGAGAAATTAAAATGGTAGATTCTAGAACACACAGTGTGAGCCACAGAAGGCCTCCTAAAACAAACTGTAAAAACTATAGAGAGTCCCCTAGAACATATTCCATAACTGTAGGCCCTTATGGCACATTCGGACTCTGAGGTCTCGGGTGGGGCAGGCAGCACCATCATTTAGAACCCAGCTATGCAGAATGAGTGGTCACATGGGGCACAGGCAAGGCAGCTCTGGTGTCTCGCTTCCTGCCCGGTTCTCAGCTTTCCTCGTCCTCTTCCCACTAGGCAGTGCATGGCTCTGCAGTTGTGCACTCTGACACCGTGGAGCTTCCAGCAGCATTGAAAATGGGCTTGGAGGCAGAAAGCCTCACCTAGCAGGACTAGTAGAAGGGTGAGCCGCATGTTACAGAGGAAGATTTCTGCTTGGGGGCAGACTACCTCTCGTCTACATTGGGGGACACCAGACAAGCTTTTGTTGAACCCACACTGTCTTGGAAAATCAGGAACCCCCTGGAAAAGCATTGCTGTGCATAATTCTGACAAAATTCAAAGGTTGGTATATAGCAATATTTAATATCGGACAAAAAATGGTAGTTTATAACATTTGCAGATAACATGCAATGCTGAGTAATATTTAACAGCTGATCTGCTTATGGAATTCCAATTTGAACCAAGAGGTCCAAAAATGCACATATTGAGCTAAATATGCAAATATTTGTGAATACATGTTTCAGCTGTATGCTTTTCTATATGCTGTCCCATAGCAACCTGCTGTTTTTGTGCCTTGGCTTTCAGTTATCCAGACATTGTCAGATGCCTTCTCTCTGTTGGTTCCCCAGCTACACACATACATGGTGTGCTGAAATTGTTTGACTTCAGGCTAATATGAATTGCAGTCCTTTAATACCTGATGTTATTCAGTGTTGTGGTTGCAAAAATTCCATTGGCATTTAATGATATGAAAGACAAAGAATAAAATAAAACTCTCCACAGCAGAGTTTTTACAAAATCCAATCATATGTAATTATGGGATCAGTGTTTCACTGAACCACAAAACATTAATATTTGAAAAGACCACAAAGGTTATCAAATCCAATATCCATCTGCCAAAGTAAGATCCTTAGCCCTGAAACTATCCATGCAGGAAGAAACCAATTCTACTCATATGCCTCCATGAAAGACAGCAACAGTAGCATGATCAGAAAAATAAATGGCTGGTCCTTCTGCCACAGTATTTTCCCTTGTCACATTGTTTTTCTGTTTCTAGATTCCCAGAAAGAAGTCCTCCACTCTTGATCACACTTAATATACTTATATCTAAGGTGTCTCCTCAGGTTTTGAACAGCCAGACTCTGAAAGAAATTATTCCTATGCTATTGATGATCAAATGTGAACTGTGACTATCTTCCTTTGGCATTAATAACAACAAATTGTGCAGTCAAAACCTTGTAAGAGTCATAACAAACCTTTCCAAGATTACACTGATTTAGGAAAGGGAAAATGTGGAATAGCCTTCTTCTTAGTTTCTATTTGTTCCTTGCCTTCTGCCTTCTACTCTACAAGAGACAGATATTAAATAGCAAATACTACCTGGCTGTTCCATCTGCCTGCTGTTGTGGTGGGACCCTGATGGCTGGCCCCGCTGAGCCGCTTCTGCAGTCACCACTGCAGACCACATGCTGGCTTCCTCCTCCATCTGGACCAACCTGGTTTGTGGCAGAAACCAGGCCAGCACTGGCAAGATAAAAGTCACTTTGCAGGTGTGGCGTGGAGACCAAGGGAGGTGGGATCAGGGGTGGAGAGGCAAAGGCTGCCTTCCTATGTGCAGCTCCATGGTGGCTGCTCAGGAAACAGAAAGATTTTTTTTAGTTACTGATGAGTTGGTGGTGGTTGTACATACTGAGGGTTTATGTAAGTAGTTGTGGGTTGGTGGAGGTTAGTATGATAATGGGATGGTACTAGACTGTGATTATGGTTTTGGTTTCTTGCTCATAGCAGGATCATTAGGAATGTGGAAAGGAACTGTTGTTGAGATTAAAGAGGTAGGTAAGAAAGCTAGCAAGATGTGAGGTATGAAAGGAGAGGTAAGTTGAAGTACGGTGGCGCTCATAAGTATTGCTTTTCTATTTTTATTACTTTTATTTAAATTTCCTCCTTCCTTTCCTCCCCTCCCCCCAGCAGCTGTTTTTGTCGTAGCCTTTCAGCTATTTTATTGTCTTGCTTGGCATGTTCAGTGGAAATGGATGCCCTTATTGTGGTGGTTACTGGTAGGGGGAGATACGATGTCAGGTTACTGTTTAGCCAAGGAAGGAGAAGAGGTGAAGAGGTAACAGATGTTTTATTGCTATTCCCTCTTCTGATCTTTCCCCCAGCCAGATAGTTCCCGGTAACTGTACCAGTTTGCCCCCAGGCCTTGTGATGCTGTTGTGAAATGCCAGGTCACTACATCATAAATGCTTGCTTATCCATGATTCAATTGTGGATGAGTGTGCTGACCTGGCTTGTATTACTGAGACCTGAGGGGGAGCACGAGGAGGTTGCCCTCTTCCATTTGTGCCCTCCTGAGTACTTGGTGGTACACCAACATCACCTGGTGGGCTGGGAAGGGGGGTGGCCATTATCCACAGGGAATCTTTTCCCTCACGAGGCTAACCCTAACCACCCACCCTAGTACCCACAAGACTTCCTGCCTGAGCTGACACAGATCGTCCCGGACCTGGTATTGAGGACTCCCAGGAGGATGGCCCTGGTGGACCTCAAATATTCATGCAAGGCAGCCTTGTCTGGGGTGGCTCAGGACTTCATGGCTGCTATGGCAACCATGGGGCTGTGTCAACATGTCAGCAGCCCAGCACATATAAAAGGTCTAGATCCATTTCAATCAGGCTTTAGGCCTGGGTTCAGAATGGAAACTGCCTTGGTCACACTGTGGGATGACCTATGCCAGGAGAGAGACAGGGGGAGTACAGCCCTGTTGATTCTCCTGGATCTCTCAGCAGCTTTCAATACCACCAACTATGGCATCCTTATCAAAAGGCTGGCCAGACTGAGAGCTGGAGGCACTGCTTTTTGGTGGTTCCACTTCCACCTGGCTGACCTTCTGCCCTTGGAGGAGCTGGGGGACTGTCACTCTGTGCCATGGCATTTGCGCCATGGAGTTCCACAAGGCTTCACTGAACCACACACTCTTTATCTTCTGTCCCCCACACTCTTTATCTTCTACATGAAACCACTGGGTGGAGACATCATGTTTTTATCTAACCCAGGTGAGCCAGTGACTGCCCTGAAGCACTGCCTTGGCTCAGTAATCGACTGGATGAGGGCCAATAAGCTGAAACTCAATCCAGACAACATGGAGGTAATGTTGGTGGGCAGTCCATTCATCCAACTGTGAAATTTTCAACCAATTGTGGGGTTGTGCTCCCCCTAAGGATAAGGTTCATAGTTTGGAGGTGCTCCTGAACCCTGAGCTTTCATTTGTTTCTCAGGTGACCTCGGTGGCCAGGAGCACCTTCTATCAGCTTAGGCTGATTTTCCAGCTATGTTCCTACCTGGATGAGTGGAGCCTTACCACGGTTTTCCATGAACTGGTAACCTCTTGCTTGGATTACTATAATGCACTCTATTCAGGATGGTCCAGGCACTTCAATTAATCCAAAACAGAACAGAGCAGTTACTAACAAGGACTGGCCCGAGAGAATATGGCACACCAGTCCTCCACCAATTGCATTGGCTGCCTGTCATTGCCTGGGTGCAATTCAAATGTGCTCACACTAGCATATCAAACCTTAAAAGGCTCAAGGCCATGATTTCTAAAGGAATGCCTACCTGACCACTCAGGTCATCAACAGAAGCCCTCCTTCATGAACCCCCCCCATGAGGTGTAGGGGGCACTGGTGAGGAAAAGGGCCTTCTCTGTCATCACAGCTCACCTTTGGAATTCCCTTCCAAGGGAGGTGTGACTGCCACCCACTTTACTTTGCTTTCGGTGCCAAGTTAAGACTTTTTTTATTTAGTATCTGTTTTTAGATTATGATTCTTGGTTTTGCTGCTGGTTTATTGTTTACTGTTTTATTGGGTTGTTGTTTTACTATTTATTTTGTGTTTATCACCCTATTGTATTTATATTGCATTTTTACTCCATCATGTTTTATTATTTTAGTTATTATTGTCATTTCTTTTTACTGTATTTTCTATTTTTATTCTGTATCACTGTTTATGATTGCACTGTGAGCCGGCCAGAGAACCTTCTAGCTATGGGGGTAGTATACAAATGCAATAAATAAATAAATACGTACATACTACTATGACTTGTGCTTCCCCACATTCATCAAGAAAACCATAACTCATGTTCTTTCAGCAGTGGCTTGTCTCATGACTGGCCAGATTCTGCAAAAAAAGGAAGCTAAGTGAAACATCCATGTTATCTCTAAAAGTCAGCAGTGTAACTCCATATAGATTCATATTTTGTGCACATTCCTTCTGGGGGAATGTAGCCATTATCTGCTTATAAATTCCTTATATGCAGAAGTTGAAAGGTCAGTTAATGAAAATCAACATCCTCAAAGATGATATAATAGTCACTAGCTGAAATGAGTGTAATTTTTAAAAATGAATTTATAGAAAATTCACACTTAGTTTCTATAAATGCATATAAGTATTTCATACAGTACTGCTAAAAGACAATAGGTTTCCAAATGTACATTTGAGAGAAAAGGTGCATTAAAATACATCTTTAAATGTGGATTTTACTTTGAGTTTCATGCAGATTTAAAAAACAAAACAAACAAAACAAATGATTGCAGATTAGTGAGGAAATGTGATGTAATTGATTTCTGGAAGGACCATGTAAAGGTGACAGAGAAGACCAGAAGTAGAATGATCCATCCACACTTTGAAGCAGCATCCACCTAATCACCATGTGCTGAGGACAAAGATCAGAGGATGGTTATTTTATCATGCCCAGTTTTGAGATTTCCAAGGCATTTAGTGAGTTTATGATAATGAAAGAGTCCTTTTACTTATGGACCTTTTGTTTGATCCAGTGTGGAGTTCTTTGGTTATTGTTACTAATGGACAAATTTACCCCAAATGAATCCATTAGATTCCATTGGGAAAGAACAATTGTATCTGTTCAAATCTTGGACAATTAATCTCTTTTAAGATCTTATTCTGTGTATGAAAATTTTTGCATGTGTGGAATACGAGACTATATCTGGGAATTTTATTTCAGTTCATTTTGGTTTGGTTTTATAAGAGTTTGCCAACATCCACAAAGTGGGTCATATGTGAAGAAGAAACCAGAATTGATAGATTAGTCCATTGTTTGCAAATGTGCTGACACGCATGCCCACATTTGCCTGTTATTTTTCCTGTTCCATCACCTGTTCTGTCTTTGACCTTGCATTGCTTTTTAACCTCAGCCAATCATCTCAGCTCAACCATTTCAGCTCCTCTTTCTCGTTCTACCATTTCAGCCCAGCTCATCAACCCAATTCTTCTATATTTCATCCATGTAGATAATTTAATCCTTCTCCTCCTCCTCTGAAGTATTCATCTTGAATTTCTCATTAATTCATTGTGCTGTGCCGTCCCATGCCATGCCAAATAAAGATGAAGATTGAATAATCCTTAAGTGATTTGGATAGGAGTTTAACTGCTGGGATAGATGCACAACTGAACACGTATCGAGGCCAAACCAGAACTAGTTCTCCAATAGAAGGGAGATTTTTAAATAGGATAGCATTGATTATATAACATCATTGTAAATAAATATAATTTGCAGTGTAGAGGTAAACTCCTTTCTCTTTCTTCAGGACTACCAGCTCCTTCCCCTCTCCTTCTGCTCCATGTGTGGCTCCACCCATCATTGGAACCAGCAGCACCCAAAAAGTCACCTTTTGATCTTTATTTTAAAACCCACCAGCAGAAAAACCCATGGCAGCTGGCAAAAGCAGTAACTGTACATTGTTCATAAAAGGCCGATAGAAAAGCCCCTCATGCCTTCTGCTGGAGATTGGTCACTGATACAGATTCCATGGTGGGTGGATAAAGGTGATGTATCAGCTGAATATCTATTTGGTGCAAAGTGGAAGTCAGTAAATGCTTGCTTCTTAACTTGCCCAGGAGCTGTACAGTCTAAGCAAATGAAACTCTCCAGAACCCCAGAACAACCTCTTTGCACTTCCTTGTGCTGTTTAAAGAAAATGGAAATAAGATCTAAAAGATGTAGGCAGTTTTTGATCTGCCTCTTAGCTTCTGTTTTGATTTTCAGCCTTTTCTTGTAAATGCACGTCTGCTTAATGAGGCCGGGTATTTCTCCCAGCTCCCTCTACCCCATTTAAAGTCCTTTCCTATAGTCAGAAATGTGGCTTTTCAAATTATCAGTTTATCATTGCAAATGTATTTTACCATTTCTGTTTGCAGTTGTATTCAGAGTGGAAATGTATTTTCATAGCGTAGCTAATGTCTATCTATCCTGCCTTTTCTCCTTTGGGCTCATTATTAGTTGATGAGATTTTTCTTTCTTGCTTGCATTTTTGGCTTCTTGAAAAGAGCATTTCTAAAAATACACATGGAGTAACTTTTACATTCTTTGCTGGAAGTGAATGCCTCCTGGGCAAATCCTGCATGGTGTTCATCTCCTATTCAGCTCAATTCCAGGATTATTATTTACATAGAGTTCTCAGGTCCTTGGCCATCACGTTAGATGCCCAGGGTGAAGCAATATTCATAGAGCAACTGCTTCGGGATCATGGGATGAACACCTTTCAGTTTAGCCTGAAATAAACCACATGAGGGCTTCAAGCATGTAGTGGAATGGGGGCCCTATGAATATGGTGTGCTGGTCTCACACCTCACTTCAGTCCTTGCAGATGAGTAAACCAGTCTGCATAACTGCAGAACCTTCCTTATCAGGGCTCCAGAATGCCTGAAAGTTTTTCTTTTATTCTTTTTCCTACTGATGGAGCTAGTTCATCAGCAAAAACACACAGGGGGCACCATTTTCTCTCCTGACTTGAATCCTCTGTCTGCATGCCCTCACATTTTGGTCTGCAGGGTCAGGGGAACTTCCAGAAGAGATTTTCAAGGGAGCTGTGGGGCAAGGAGATAGGCAGAAAACCCCACTGTACTTGTATAAATTTTGGCTCTCCCCCATGAAAGTGTCCTATGCCATTTAAAAAACATAGTTCATTAGTAACTAAATCCAAATAGAACTCAAAGAGTAGGGTGGAGAAAGAAAAAGTATGTAAAACTATGTAAGATTATAGACTCATAGAACAGTAAAGTTGGAAGGGGCCTGTAGGACCATATGGTGCAACCAGAAACACCTAACCAGACCCTAAGGTCATTTGTGGAGGTCCTTCGGCAAGAGCCACCTCTGAAGAAGTAAGGAAAGTGGCCACAAGAGGAAGCACCTTCTCAGCTGTGGTGCCCCAGTTATGGAACCAGCTTCTCCATGAGCTGAGACTTTATATATTTCAGCAGCAGGTCAAAACCTTTATATTGCCCATCATTTTAAACAATATAATGCTAATGGGTTTTACACTGGTTTTATCTATATGTCCTTGACATTTTGTGATTTGGTTTTACTGTTATATTATATATTATTATCACTATTTATTCTCGCTGTTGATTGAAGCAGTGCTCCACTGAAGTTAACTGCCCTGTGATATACTTTGTGTATATTATGTTTTTAGATTTAAATTTGTTTTGTTTTAAATTGCACTGTTCTGAGAGCTGTTGCCAATTGATTGGTTTATAAAAGCCTTAAACAGACAAACAAATAAACAAATAAAATAAATCCCCTGCTGATTGGAGAACTCCAAGTTAAACCTTCCCTCTAAGTTGGCTGTCCAGTTGCATCTTGAATGCCTCCAGTGTGGGATAGTCCACAACCTTCCCTAGATTTTATTTATTTATTTTTCGATTTATATCCTGCCTTTTCCTACAAAGGTCTCAAGGCAGCTTACAACTCCTCCTCCATCTTAGATAATTAATTCAATTGCTGTACTGCTCTAACAGGAAGCTTTTCCTGATGTCCAGCTGGAATCTGGCTTCCTGTAACATAAACCCATTATACTGGGTCCTGTACTCTGGCATGGTTGAGGAGAGATCCTGGCCCTCCTCTGCATGACAGCCTTTCAAGTGTATGAAAAGAGCTATTTTATCTCTCCTCAGATTTATAAAGATTAAGCATGCCATTTCTTTCAATGTCTCCTCAAGGGGCTTTGTTTGCAGTCCTCTGATCATGTTTCTTATCCTTCTTTGAAGTTTTTCCAGTTTGTATGCATCTTTCTTGAAGCGTGGTGCCTAGAACTGGACACAATACTTGACATGGGGCCAATCCTTCAAAACTTTCTCTGCATTTAAATTTTATGCTTTCAGCTTACAGCATATCAAAAAATGTAGACTCCAAGTTCTCTTAAGTCCTCTTCCTCTGCCTCCAACAGTAATGCGGAAAGTTGCAGAATCCCTCATGCATCTACCAACAAAATGCACCCTGCTGTTGATACACAGAACACCACCACCACATTTTCCCTATACTTGACTACTCAGACATCCCAAAAAGATATAATTGAATTTTGTATCATTGTAATATTTAACACATTATAAAATGCTTTTCCAATAGTTCCTAACACACTTAAATTACCAGCACCTATAAGCAAATGTGCCTCTAACCTTTCCAAGAGAAGCCTGTTAAGTTAGCAAAATTG
The DNA here is from genome assembly GCF_004798865.1 of Varanus komodoensis. NCBI lineage: Eukaryota > Metazoa > Chordata > Lepidosauria > Squamata > Varanidae > Varanus > Varanus komodoensis. The sequence goes on along the minus strand of NW_025335505.1, from coordinate 4,744,479 downwards.
GCTAAAAAGTGCAATCTAGTCTATTCAAAATTGTCATCTATAAAGAATTGGATACAGTTTTCTTTAGAGACCACTTGCAGTGTGTATCTAGCCAATTCCTTTGAAATATGTCACCACTGAATATTCTATATGCTAATACTGAGCCCTTTTACCCAACTGTGGAATGACATGAACTGTAGCAATATTTTACTCCTCACTGAATCCTGGTGGTTTTACATTTCTTCGAGCTCCTGCCTACCCCTTATCTTGTCTCAGTAAGAAATCAAAGTGGAAGAACATGAGTGGCATGGTGACCATTGAGATTTAGGAAGGGGTTGATAGTTGATCTTAGTTTAGTCTGTGTAGTAGATCACCTTAGCTTTGCACATGAAGATACAAAGCAGGACTACACAACCTTTCCAGCCCCTGGGGCCACATTAGGTATTTGTTGGGATGCCAGCAACTGTACATGCATGCACACAATTCTCTCTCTCTTTCTTTCTCCCTCCCCCCACCACATCTTTCTATCTTTCTGTCTCTTCTCCTCCTCTCTCACAGACATACCACTCAGCCACTCACACAAATATGACACCCCCCCTCCCAAGAGAAATCGGTACCTGTGTTGATCATATAAAGCCTACACAATCCTAGGGGCCTCATTTCCCAAATGACCTCCCAGACTTTGTTACCTGATAGCTTTTTTCTTCGGGTGGGGGCACAGAAAACACTCTAGGAACAAGGCTTTATAGTTCTTGCCATGGAATCAGGACTCCTACAGGCTTTTAATTTAAGGGTTCTGTTCCTAATCAGGGACCTTCTAACTTTCTTGGAAGGATATCAGGATGATATGCAAATGAGGGTTCTATGGCAGGAACTCCTGAGCCTAGAGCATCTCTTTCTTTATGGTTTCTTTTTGGTTTTGCAGGTGAGAGGGACTTCTGGAAAGTGCCTGTGGCTTATGGGCAATACTTAATGTGTTCCTGGATTCCAAAGCCCAAGGCAGTCTAATGCCTTAGCAAAGGCACTTTCTCATGTCCATTTCATGTAACATCTGTCCCACAGAAGGCACTGAAGCAAATAGAATTTAGGCAAAGAGCCTTTGCCTGAGGAGATATTCATGGACACCATGATGAGGAAAAATCATCTTAAGTTTATACGGTGTTTACATTCTAATATATCACACCAGTGGCATATATCTAAAATGATTAAAATTAAACACTCGCTTGGCAAATATATACCTGAACAATGAAATGATCCCCTGCTGCACCCAATAAATTTGTAGATTAGCTATGATCCTTCTGTACACAACCATGTTTTCTTCATAGGCGTACCTTAAACACCTCTATGATGATAAAAAATCAAGCTTTGGGAAGACCTCAGGAGAAAACTTGAATTATGGCTATAGCCTCTCAGGGGATAGACAAGCCAAATTTCCCAGTTTGGAGAGCCCTTGTCTTATTTAGCTACTCAGGAGAAGCAGATATGAGCAATCCAAATATATACATTGAAAAATCCAGGTTATGGTGATGGCTGACCTGAGACATGATTCTGACATCAGGCATGTCATGAATTAAAGCTAGAAATTGATAGGATCCAATAAACATATTGGGTTTATTCAACCTTGCATTCTAAATATTCCTTGGGCATTTTAAAGATTCATTCAGTGTTGCTTTTATTCTGAGCTGCTAATTATGTTGTTCTGTCTCCCTGAGATGGAAAGTTTTACTTTGTTGCCTTTTCATCATTTACTATTATAGTTTGGAGTTTTGTAGCATTATCACTATCATTTCTCTGTTGCCTAATAGTTGAAGCTCTCAGGGTGGTTCATAGCAATTCATAAACATAGAGAGAACAGTAGATATGGATAAAAAGTATAACTGCAATAAAATACAATGTAAAATTCCAATATACAAATCTGAAGACACTTCAAACAATTAAAACAATGACAATAAAAACAAGCTTTGTTAAAGCAGTTGATATATCCCATCACATGCCATTAAATGACTGGAACAGAGGGCAGTCTTAACCAGGTAGCAAACAGATGATGGTACTTGTGCCAGGTAGACCATAGTAGGGATATCCTTCCATAATTAGGGACTCGCCACTGGTAAGGACTCCCTTATTGGTTCCCTTTGGCCCTTCTTTGGCAGTCGCAGTCAGACTCTCCCAGATATAGATTGTAGTGACCAAGATTGAGGATAGGAGAAGCTTCTGGTTGGGTATTGGCATCCCAAGCTGTGAAGGGCTTCACATCTTTTACAATCAGCACCTTGAATTGCATTCAGAATCTTACAGGCAGCCAGTGCAGTTGGCCAGAATTGGTCTTATATGTTCACACCTGGGTAAATATTAATCTGGGTGCTGTATTTTGTACAAGCTGTAGATCCTGAATTGTCTTCAAGGGCAATTCCATATAGAGTAATCTAAAATATGGTGATCTAAATGAGAGATTATCACAGCACAGATTACTGAAATCAGACCATCGCTGTTTAGATAAGGAAAAATCTGAGTCACCAGGTGAAGCTAGTAGAAAGCACTCGATGCTACTGAGGCTACCTAAGCCTTGAAAGACCAGGACTGATCAAGGAAAACCCCAGGCTATGAGCCTGCTGCTCCAGGGGGCTTGAAATCCCTTGCAGAACAGGTAGAACACCCTCCATCTAGTTAGAAGAAATGCTAAGAGCATCTCAGTCTTGTGCAGCTTATGCTTGTTTATTTGCCCTCCTCCAGCCCATTGTCACAGTCAGGCATCGAACAAGCATATCCATATTGTCATCTGCTAGGGATGAAAAAGAGAAATAGGACTGTGTGTCACCAGTGTGCTGATGGCATCATGACCGAAACTCACTCAGTGGTTTCATGTAGGCATTAAATAGCATAGCAGACAAGACTGAACCCTGTGGAAAACCCATGCAGGAGAGAATTCACAGGACTGAGCAAAATTCCCCAGGTATCACCCCCTGGAACTGGGCATTCATGTAGTAGCAGCATCACTGTAATTCAGTTTCTCCCTCTCCCAATTCTGACAGTTGACCCTGAGGCTGAACATACTGAAAGCTGCTCAACAGGCTCTCACACACCAATCTCTTGCCTGACATGATTCATCATACAAGATGAAGAAGGCTTTTTCTGTACCAAAACCCCTGAACCTTGACTCACGTGGATCCAGATAATCAGCTGGATCGCCATCACCCACTCAAGGATTCTGCCCAGGAAAGAAACAATTGCCACTGGCATAAGGTTGTTAGGATTTTCCAGATTCATGGAGGGCTTCTTCAGGAGTGATTTCACCACTGTCTCTTACAGACAGCATGGGACCATTCCATCTCACAAGGAGGCTTTACCACATTTCCTGGCCCAGTTGGCTGTTCATCACTTGATTTCACTTCTGTAACACTGGAGTCACAGTCTTGGTGTATTTTGCTCTATAAGTGTCCAGAAAGTCTGCTCTTGTGGTCCTACAGTGTCTACAGGGCAATGTAGAGCATGCCCCAGATCACACAAGAAAGGTCCTCTGCATGGAACATGGAAGATGGAAGATTAAATAGAGGCAGTGAGCCTTTGCTTCTTTGCTGCCATTCTGCCCATAAGTTTAGGTTAAGTGATCCCTATTATAGGCACATACAAGGGCTCAGCTCAGCTTTCCTCCATCTGTACTTATTTTATTTATTGAATTTGTTTAAAGGCTGCCCATTAGCATCATGTCTCATACTTGCTTCATCACTCACAGCTCTGGGACACACCACAGAGCTGTATGAGTCCTGCTGCATGGAGGGTTCTCATGAGTGATATGCCTGAGTCTTCTCTGCTCTCCAAAGACTGACCAGGGTTTTGACAGGATCTATTGCCACCAGAGAGAATCCCTCCATCAAGGTTTTCCTTGCACACCCTTGCTGCATCAAGACTTCCCATGCATTCCCAGTACCAGGCATACTTTCAACCACTTAGTTCTCACATACACCATTCATGAACCACTCTTATACAACCAGTCCATCAGAACCACAAAATTTCAGCCTGTGCCTGTAACCAGCACACCTGGGGCATCAGACCCACCAACCCACTAAGCCACAGAAGGGATCATCCACTAGTTCATATCCACTCACCTGGAGTGTTGCAGACATTTGTCCCCCCAGCTCTCATTCACAGGGAGTCCTACTTCTAGCCACCATAGGCTCTCACCATGAGCAGGAGAAGCCACTCTAACACAGCTGTGTCTTCCATCCAGGGGGGTCAGTAGCTCCTCAGTCCTGGAGCACTACGCCCACCATGACACTTGTATGATTGACCTGCAGAAACAGAAACAGACATACAAATATTCACATTAAAGAGAAGGAAAGGGAATGTCCTTGTCCTCATTCCAAAGAAGACCAAAAAGGATTTATTTTAATAAATCAGCAACATGATCATCAGCAAACAACAGTTGCCATGATGAGCAAGTGTACCCTATACTTTGATAGCACCTCAGCAAGTCAATTAATTAACGCCACAGTATGGTTTCATTCTTATACGTTTCCTTTTCCTGATAATCAGTAAGTTGTGGCATGTTTCCCATAGATGGCAATGAGTTTTAAGAGCAACTGACTGAGTGGTGAAGCATAATAATTTAAGAATAATAATAAAAAAAACATTCTCTTCACATATTTTCAATCTCCAGGTTATTATCTCCATATGCTCTGCTAGCAGAGTAATCAGTTTCATTAGGAGCTTTCTGCAAACAGTGCGTGTAGCAGCCAAATTATGTAGCATCATCCTGAATGCACGGTCAAGACTGAAACAGAGATTGCCAAACTCCTCCAGGAGCACCAAGCGCATCCATTTTAATCAGTGATGCAGCAGGGCAACTCGATTTGGACTCAGCTGTTAAATTGTTAATTAACTCACTTTTGAGAAAGAGGTAATCAGTCTGAGAAACCACAGGCTTCTGTCAATTGGCTCACTTTGGAAATTCATGGCCTACCTAATCTGCCTGTGAAGAGAATTGTGATTTGTTGTGGTGGGAACTCCTTGCTGTTCCACGGAAGATCCTGCATAGCTGTTCATTCCCACTCATTTCGGCTGGATATGAAGAACACCTTTGAGTCAAAGTTGGTGAAATTTCAGTTTCTCTTAGTTTCTCACTTTCCCACTCTTAAACTTGGCTGATCCAAAACTTTGAGAACTTTTCTCATTCTTAAATTCAGTTAGTCTCAAGGTTTCAGATTAAAACAAAACTAAATATCTGAATGAATGCATGCATATGTTTTGTGTGCATTTCTGCTTCTATATTCATTTTCTACATATTTTTGTTTGATGTGCATTTTATACATGTAACCATGCATCCCTGAATATTGTGGGGCAGTAAAATACTCTTTTAAACACCCATTGTTGGGGATGAGATTTTGGGTTGAAACAGGGAGGTAGTAAATAAGTCAATTGTGCTTGTTTTGGATGTGGACAAGGTGCTTGGACTGGTCCGTCATACTACTTGTTTGCTCAACCCTTGCCCCTCATGGCTGCTTGTCAGTACCAAGAGTGGGATATGTACCTGGGTCCAGGAAGTCATCAATGTCTTTCTGAGGAAGGGTCAGATCCCCACTCCTTTGAAGGAGACAGTGATCAGGTTGGCCCATCTCTGGACCCAGAAATAGCCACTAATTATAGGCTAGTGGCAAATATCCCATTCCTGGGCAAGGTGCTTGAGTAGGTAGTGGCCGCACAGCTCCAGGCACTCTTGGAGGAAACTAACCATCTGGACCCATTTCTGTCTGATTTCAGGCCCGGCTATGGAACAGAGACTGCCTTGGTTGCCCTGTATGATGACCTGTGCAGAGAGAGGGACAGGGGGAGAGCATATCTGTTGGTTCTTCTGAACCTCTCAGTGGCTTTCAATACGATCGACCATGGTATCCTTCTGGACAGGCTGGACAGGTTGGGAGTTGGAGGCACTGCTTTGTGGTGGTTCCAATTCTACCTGACTGGCCGATTCCAGGAGGTAGTGCTGGAGGATTATGGCTCTGCACCATGGTTACTTTGCCATGGAGTTCCACAGGGTTCCATTTTATCCCTCATGCTCTTTAACATCTACATGAAACCACTGGGAGTGGTCATCTGAGGTTTGGGGCTGTGGAGCCATCAGTATGCTGATGACACCCAGCTCTATTGCTCTTTCACATCCAATCCAGGTGAGGCAGTGTCAATCCTTAATCAGTGTCTTTCTGGGGTATTGGGCTGGATGAGGGCCAATAAATTAGGCTTAATTCAGACAAGACAGAGGTCCTGTTGGTAGACGGTTCAGCCTTCCAGGTGAGAGATGTTCACCCTGTTCTGGATGGGGTTGCACTCCCCATAAAGGACAGGGTACGCAGCTCGGGAGTGCTCCTAGACCCTGACTTGTCTTGAAGCAGCAGGTGCTGGCAGTGGTGAGGAGCACTTTCCTTCAGCTTCTGCTGATACCTCAGCTGCATCCTTACCTGGATGAGCAGTGCCTGGCAACAGTGGCCCAACCTCTGGTAACCTCCTGTTTGGACTATTGCTCTGCACTCTATGTGGGGCTGCCCTTGAAGACAGTCCAGATACGTCAGTTAGTCCAAAATAGAGCTGCCGGATTATTAACGGGGACCGACAGATACTCTCATATCACACAGGTCCTATATTGTCTGTACCACCTGCCAATTGAAGCCCTGGCCCAATTTAAGGTGCTCGTAATGACTTACAAGGCCATAAACAGCTTGGGTCCTGGATACCTGAAGGAGCGCGTATTTCCCTATGAGTCAGCCCATCCCTTGAGATCGTAGGCAGAGGTCCTTCTCTGGGAGCCCTCTCTGAAAGAAGTTAAGAGGGTAACTACTCAGAGAAGGGGCTTCTCTGCAGTGGCGCTCCAATTGTGGAATTTGCTCCCCAGAGAGGTTTGCCTGGTGCCATCACTTTATTTTTTTTGGCACCAGGCCAAAACCTTTTAATTTTCCCAGTGTTTTAAGACCTGGCTGTTTTAATTGGGCTTTTATTATTAGTGGAAATTTAGATGCTGTGTTTTAATTTACATTTTGCATTGTTTTTGTACTTTTTTACATTTTGTATTCTTAAAATGTCCCAAGACTTCAGTAATGGAACAGGCTAGTAAAGTTTTAAATAAATAAATAATCCCAATATTTTACCAGTTAATTGGTTTTATCCTTGTTTTTAATCATTTATCAGATGCAGTGTGCTGTGTGTTGTCATTGTTCTGATTTGCTTTCTGTTCGTTTGTTGTTTGCTTTTTGTACACCATTCAGACACTTTTAGCATTGGTGCAGCATATAAACACTTTAAATAAATTAATTAATTGTGCATAGGTGTACTATGTGAGAATAGCAAAGCATTCTGTTTAGCCCTTAATAATTTCATGGAGATCATTCTTTTTAATGTAATTGCTTTTTCCAGTGGGTAGGGATTTACAGGGTTGTCACTCAACTTCATATTATGTAAAAAAAGGAAATGTAATATTTCTCCTCATGCATAAATAAATAAATATTTAAAAATGAAAAAAAAAAATCAAGGAACACAAAAACCTGAACACTAAGCAGCATCTCTTGGGTAAATTTAACAAATAAACTTGTTCAGGCTTAGAAATGAAAAGCAAATGTCTATAATCCAGGTGATTAAGCTAGTTGCCTCCCTTAACTTCTGATTAATAAGGGGCACTTTTAAAGTAACTAATGTCTTTTTCATGCTCTGCCTTGGTGGGGGGTGGGGTAGCCCTCCATTTCTTGAACAAATTGGCCTTTGTGTTCCATATCTCCCCCACATCTTTTCATTGCAGAAGACAGGGTGCCATTGCATTCATAAGGATGGCACATCATAATAACACATCTTTTTTATGTAATGAAAAAATCTGGTGTAACATTTGGTGAGAAAGCAATTATACTCTATGTTAACACTATACGTGTGGCTTGCAACTGATTGATAGGCCAAAGATTTAAATGAAAAGTGAGTTATGTTTGCTGTCAGTCAATCTTGACAGAGTTTCCACTTACTGTATCTACTAGAAAGGTTTTGAGTAAGTTACTTTCCCATGAATTGTGCTTTGAAAGTTCAAATTCTTGGAAAATAAGTTCCATACTTTACAAGTTTAAGGAAAGTGGAGCGAGATATGCAGTGAATAAAGCACAGAATCCACCCCAATATCCCTCTCTTTCCTATCTACCCAAGTGCATTAAAACCACTTCCTTGTGCAGCAGCCAACCAGGAGATGGACAGTACCCTCTTTTTCATTCTCAGACTGGCAAAGCAGGAAGTTAACTAAGCTGTGATTGACTGTGCCATCCCCCATCCACATTGCTGGCAAACTGAAACCATCTTGATTTGATCTAGGTTAAATCTGCACCTCAAATAACAGAGGCAAATAAATAAATAAATGAAGCCTGCCTTGCTGCTGGTGAGATAGTAATAACTGCAAAGGAATTGCTACTCTTATGTGTTAGAGCAGAGTCTTCACTACCTTCATCTTCTTTTCAACATTTTTTTTTTTTGTTAATGAGAAAAATAACTGAGGAAATAAGATGCATTTGACATCTGATAATGTTTTTTCTTTGGGCATCCTGTATCAAGTACCAAACTCTACTTTTGAACCGCCTGGCTGACTATGGAGGGAGAAAACTATTCAGCGTTGGCTAGCTAATGAGCAGTGACTCCCTCTCTCATAATGAAACAAATTAAAATAAATCATATGAAGACGTTTCTTACATACTCTGAAGTGATTTGTTTGCCATTTTGGGTCTTTTCTGACTGAAATTCAAATGAGGGTATTTGGAAGGCATGAATTTAAATGCCCACTTTTCAGTGCAACTCCGAATGCCATGTGGCAAACTGGTTTGAGGGGGCCTGGGAGATCTGATGCTAGTCCCCACTTAGCCATGGGAGTTAGGTGACTTTTGGCCAGTCACAGACTCTGAGGTCAACTACCTCATAGGGTTGTTGTTATGAGATAAGATGGATTTGTGTAAACTGCCTTGGATTCCTCATAAGAAGGCAAAATTGTGGCCTTATAAAGGTAATGTAACAAAAACAGCTTAATTCATGGCCATAAAAATTCATTCATTCTATTTGCACCACAAGAATCTTACAAGGATTCTGTTTACACCACAAGGATTCTGTTTGCACCATAAGGATATTACAAGGATCTTTTTGTCATAATAACCTCAGGAGGTAGGATAGACTGAGGTCAGTGAGGTCCAAAATCATCCAGCGAGCCTCTTGGTGAAGTGAATACCTGAGCCCAGGTCTCCTAGGTTCCAGTTCCAATCTCAGTCCCTGTCCCAGTACTATTTTCATTCTACTTTGGCCAGCTGAAAATGCACCCATTATTTATTAGTACTTTCCCTACATATACTGAAAACAAGGGAAAGCATGGGATAATGTTGTGACAGTTCGCTAGAAAAAGGGGTGTCCAGAATGTCTTCCAGAATGCCCTAAAGCACACATGTGCCACAAAGAAAAATATCTCTCTCCCAGCAAATCCTTTGGCTAGTTTAGCCATGGTGGTAAAACTGTCAGTGGTACCCTTTGCGCACTAATGTTTAAGAGCATTATGACCCTTGGAAATGTCAGTGTCTGAGATGAACCTGCTGGGGGAAAATCAAGCAAAAAGCAATCACATCTTACCTTTTGTTTGCCGTCAAGGATAGTATATTGCACAAAGTTGTAGGTAAGGAGGACTAGGGAATACTTACTTGGTAATTTGTAGATATGTGCCTTTTTCTTCCTTTTATAACTCCTTAAAGGTTTCAGGCAGAAATAGGGTGTTAGTAATGCCCAATAGAAATGGTTACCTCTTTTTGTGGAGCAGCTAATCTGGAAAATAGCATCATCTTAAGAGGCATCCAATAGTATGGACACTTTTCCACTCAGCTGGATGGGAAAAACTGGGGTTCAGCTTCTTCCTTTCTCTTCTTTCCCTCCCAACTCCTCCATGACTTATTCCTCATTCATTAGAGGAATATTAGGGGTGTATGAAAATTTCATTCCTGGTTACAAATCATACGAACCTGTCCTATTCACATCACTGAATCTAAGCACAAGCTGGGATGCAGTTTGGGAGAAAATGTCACAATTTTGTGAACTTGTGTTAGCATTTTAACTGTATTTCTGAAAATACTTTTGCACATCTCTGTACAGGTTTGCATGCCCTAGTGCACACATGTTCAAATGTGCATGTCCACCCTAAAACTAATTTGACATGCTTTAGAATGGGGTGCGGGTGTGTACACTTCTGACCAGAAAAAGTACACTTTTAAAACCTGACTTTTGCCCAATTGAGCAAAAACTGCTTTTTAAAAATTGTGATTTTTTCCCTATAAAATGCACATTTTCTTTTGAGGAAAGCAAGAACAAGAACAAAGAAATCCAATGTTCAAGGAGGAATTGGGAGAACCCAAATGAGCCTGAGTGACACATGTTTTGTCGGGACCCTGAAGGCAGCAGTATGAGCTTGAACCCAGGTCATCACACGCAACAGCAAAAGGTAGTGCTTGAGATCAGGTATAGGCAGAAGACCAGACTCTTCTAGTATTTATTCTAGGTTTACCCAGTTGTTTGCATCATACCACCTGCCAGTCACCAGTTCCCCTGTTGATATCAATCAATGTTTGAAAGGACTCCTGACCAGTTTCCTCCTGACTTGATAAGTTTGCTTCCACACTGGACATTTATTATGAAACAGGCACACTCTGTTCCATCTGTTTCCTGTTTCCAAGCCTGTTTTCATCCCATGACTGTGTCTAAAAGCTGACTGGATTTGTTCTAAGGAATCAATATTCTCTGACACTGTTTGCAGTCCTAAGGCCGCCATATGCTCTAGCACCTTGCCCAAGGATGGCAGATTTGATAGCAAGCAGTACCTGCCTAAAGCCATAAGATTTAGATTTGGATTCTTCAACAAGGGCATCACCACTGCTTCTGTCAAAGCTGTCAAAGTCTTCAGCATTCCTCAGGGAAGTTCAGGAACCCAGTCCTACTCCAGAAGATTTCACAAATAAGGATGAACACAGATCTAAAGAACAAGCAGTAAATCTCAGTCCTCCGAACAGTTTGTCTGTGTTTTCAGGTTACACAAACTGAGAATATCCATAGCATAAGTAGACTGTGCACTAGGTCCAAATATCAAAGATTCCATCAAAATCTCCAATTCTGATTTATCAGCAAAATGCCTCGCAAATTGTTCACAGTAGATCTCTGAGGATTTGGGTTACTTTGTTCTAAAGCCTTGAAGTAAGCAAAGAACTCCTCTGGACAACATTGAACAGATGCAATGTTGTTGGAGTAGTTATATTGCATTGCCACCATCATCACCATAGAGTGAGATCTCAAATGGGATTTAATGTTTGTTCAATTGTATTTGTTAAGGCTCTTCTACCATGTACATTCTAATTATTGACACAGTTGTTCCATCACTGTTAGTTTCTCAGAATACCAAAGAGCTGACATAGTTCCATAACTAAGTCAAAGATGTTTGGGAGCAATCATATGAATGGCTTGGGTTGTCTCCTCATTCCAAGTGGTGACCAAGACTTAGCCAGGACTGCTAGGTAGCAGAAATATCCCCAAGAGACCACGGATACCCATCAGGGTTCATTAACCTCCAGGGGAGACCCATCAGACTTGCTGTTCTACATCTTCAGAGTTACAGGTGGTCTGCTGGTTAAACTGATTGGATAATCTGGCTCTGCCAATAAAATCACTACTTCTCCCAATCCAGCAGAGAAAGCCAGGACTGAAGATCACAATATGTGTTGGGTCAGATGTTACCTGAGACAGGTCTATGGTTGGCATGAAATTCCAAGCTTTTCCTAAAAAAATAAATAAATCCAAAGCATATTAATAGCCTCCAGAACCACAAGCTTAGAGGTTCTCAATACCATACCTGAGACCAGTTCGGTCAGCTCAAGCAAGGAAACTGTAGAGCAGCAATAGAATACCACTCCTCAGGTGCACCAAAGCCTAGGACACAGCCTGAGATACTGAACTTCTTGATTCATTTCCTACTTTCTTCCTTCTTTAAATATTAAATGGTAGAACTTGCCAGAGTGTTTCCTCTTTTAGCAAGCCCGTTTCTCCCCTGGCCTAGAAAAATATGGGATTATAGCATATGGCACATTTTAATAAATGTTCAAGCAAAGGGTTGACTTAAAGCTTTTCTACACTAGTCTTTATCTACTTTCAGTTTTGACACAGAATTGAGAGCCAAACTCTGAAGTGTTCCTCTCCTGCTTTTCTGCTACTTAGCGTCCTGGTGGAACTGTGGTATACAACAATTGTACAACTGTAAAAAGTGCTTTCTTTCGGGTTTTCTCCAAAAGTGTTGTTTAAAAGAAGAATATAAACTAGAAGGCTATGAAGTTGTCTAAGGGACCTGTAAGCAATTGTCAGTAGAGAAAGATGATCACACAATATATGTCTTCTGTAGAAAAGCTCTTAGAGCCACGGTTACCATTTTTAGCTGCAACTACATATTCAACTTTTCCATTTCATTTTTATTTATCTATATATCACATTTCGGTGCAATCCAATAGCCAAAGCTCTCTGGGCAGTTTGCAAAACCATAACTAAAACCTCTGTTGTTTAGTTTTGTCCTGACAGTTGAAAGACGCCCAGAATTCAGGAATGGCACACTATGTTGAGAAGGTCAAATGGAAGGGTGGTGAGATGCTGGTGGTAAAACTAAACTGGAAATGCACTATAATATACAAATGGAATGGAGATGATACCATGATGGCGGGGTGGGGAATGAAAGCTAGAACATATGTGCTTAACAACCTTGGCCCAATCATTAGCATTATAGCTGTGGGTAAGCATAGTGAGCTTTGTCGTTATTCATATTGCCAACATTTCCAAAAATGCATTCATCTTCTAATGACTGCAAAGCATTTCCAAATGACCAGAGAGGGAAGGAAGGAGAGATAATAGGTAATAGGAAAATGCTGTGTTCTCTCTCTCTCTCTCTCTCTCTCTCTCTCTCTCTCTCTCTCTCTCTCTCTCTCTCTCTCTCTCAGTCTCTCTAATCCAATGGCAGGATTGGCACAATTTATTGGCTATACCAACTCTATTATCTTAAGAGTAGTTTCTCTATAGCTCACTCATATTCATAATTGCTCCAATTATAAAACAAACAAGCTTCAATTTTGCCTGTCTTTCCCCCAGTTGGCATCTAAATGTGTGAGTTGCAGCCCTCGCAAATGACTCATCCCAACTAAACTCCATTCTATTCATAGCCTCACAGGGTCTCCTCTCCAGGGCTTCTAGTGCTGATCCTAAGGAAACAGACTGCCCTGGGCTCCTATGGTACAAAGCCAGGAGAGCTTCCTGCCTTTTTCCAAAAATACCCTTTGGAAGCCTTGGAAGAGGTAGGGAACAGAAGCAAGCTTTCTGAAGAACATCAGGTCCAAATATGTCCCTCCTAAAGCCAGTGTGATTATTGGACTCATTCTTTGGTCACAGTATACCTTGTCACCAAGATTGCACTCACTATAAACATTGTATATTATGACCATCCTAATAGTTCTCTACATTCATCACTTTGGCATCTCAGGATATACATGAAACTAAATTTTAAAACTTGGAATTTCTTTGAGCTACGCACATGCCCTAACCAAAGGAGTTGCTCACAGTCTGGACTCCTTTAAAGTCTTCCACATACTTCAGCCATGGATAATATGCAGTCCCCAGACTTAATCCTTTTGGTCATGCCCCCTTTCTGAAGCTGGACCCCCGCTTCCTTTTGAGCTCCACCCTGCTACAGTTTTGTAGTTACTTAAGGCTGCTGAAATGCTTTCCCCATTCAATCCAGTTTACACTGACCCTTTTCTGATTATTTATTAAACTCCAGAAAGCTTCAGATTCCCTCGGGTATTTCTTGAGTGTTTTCTATTTTGCATCATACATAATTAAATCTCTAGACTAATTCCTGAGTCTATTGACCACCTCAAACAGCTACTAGCAGTCCATACGCAGTCACTGGTGAGCATCTTCTGAAAAGTTTTATTTTTTTAATACAGATGCAAAAGTGATTGATGTTTGTGATGCATCTGAAATTGCTAATTGTTATTGTTACTTCTGAGCAGACATTTCAGGAATACTCTTTTGAAGCCTAGAAGGTCCATCAATAGCTTCACCTTCATCATCATGCATAAGTATCCTACCATTTTCCTCTTGCAAAAACCCAAGACAGCTTACACAATCCTCCTACACCCAGTTTTAGCCTCACAACAACCCTGTGGCTGAAAATGAGTGACAAGTACAGAGCCTCTCTTAGTAGTAGAACTGAATGTTTCCAGAAAGCATTTGTGTAGCATTCTAAAAACCTACCATTGAAGGAACCAAATGTGTGGAAGCCTTTATGTGGCTCCAGATTGGCATTGGAGTGACCACAAAAACAGTAGGGACCAAGCCAGTCAGAGTACCTGTGGGGAGAGTTTGAGGAACTTACATTCTGTTTACTCTGTTTACATGGTGGATGGTTATATTGAGGCACCCAACATCGGTACGCATCCTCAGTAGGTGACCATGAGAGCCCAAGAGCCCAGAAGGTCCTCTTGATGGTACCTGCCCTGTGCCCCCTTAGAAAAACATCAGAGACCAGGAGCTTCCACTCATATCTCCTACAGTGCCCCAGCACGGCATTGCTCAGGGACTGCTGTGGGAAATTATACCAGAGAGCACCCTGAATAAAACAGGCTACTTTCCAGTCTGTTCCACTTCTCGAGAAATGTGGGAGCACATGCCTGGCTGTTATTGAAGAAGATGGGAAAACCTCAGATAGAGACCAGCAGGGAGATGGTAGTGTTTATTCAAGACCACTAACTAAACCACAGACTATAGGTCTAAGTGAAAGGACAGCTCTAGAAAATCCCATTTTAATATTAACAGATGATGGTTTGAGGAGGAGATCATGCACAGGTCTTTGGGGGTTTGTGCTCTTGTGTTTTGGATATGCCACTGCACTCATGTAATATTTAAGATGGGGTGGGCAACCTTTTTTTTATTACTGAAGGCCTCATACTCTCGCAGATAATATTGTGTATGCGTGGTGGTGGTGGTGGGGTGGGGGCGGTGTTGACAGTGAGCAGGCTGGGCCAAAACCAAAAATGGGTCATCACTTTTCTCTTTTTGCCCCTCTCTTTTCTCTCACTTTTCTTTTTCTCATGCAGTGGGCTTCCAGGAATGGGGAAGTCTGTTCTGGCTAGAAACTTGGCTTGATTACGTGCAGAGGGCATCTGGACTCAAAGGGACGCAAGAAATTAGACTGAGGGCAACATATGGACCTGAGCCACAAGTTGTCCATCCTCCACTAACCCAAATCCATACTTGTAGTCTCTGAGCAGGAACACAGACAGACTGGCATAGAAACCCTGTGGCTTCTAGACAGCATCTCAACAGCCATAGGATCCTGAGCTATAAGGTCAGAAAATTGCTCCAACCTCCTAGTTGGAGACAGAGAAAGACTTTTGAAGGCATTCCAGGAGGTGTGGACAAGACTGCTGACACCAATTTATGAGAATGCCACCATCAAGATCCTGGTGACACCTTAGCCTTTGTCCTTCTTGCTTCAATGTGCCTCACGAGATGGTCAAATTTGGCTGTCTAAGTGCTTTGTAGGGTAGGTGGAGCACAAAAGTAGCAGATCTTCAGAAAGCAAGCAAGCAAGCCCCCAAACTTATAATTTTTCAAGGAAATCAGTTCCATAAAGCATAATACAGTGTGGTGTTTCCAGAACCCCTACATAAACTTAAGTATCATGTGGTTTGATGAAGTTAAAAAAGAAATGGAGCTTGATGTGCTATGTCACTCCGAGTAAAAATAAGTCAGATGATACTTTATACAAATGGTTTCCTAACCTGAAGAAACAAAAGGAAACTGATAATAATAAGTGATTCATCCACTTCCAGTAATAGAGTACCTCTAAAAATGTAGAGATAAGTTGGAGATACAGAAACTGAAAGCCATACTGAATAATATAGGGGAATGCATTTTTATGGGGGAAGAGTTCTTTAGTTGAAGAGTTTATATCAGTATAAGAGGCAAGGTGCCCTTTAACAAATTTATACTGCAAGCTGAAGGAGGTTTTTCTAACTGCCAGAAAAGTGGAACAAAATCTGCAATCATCCATCCACAATAGCCTTGGGAGCAAAGAACATCCAAAGCACTCAATCCATACCATGACCTGAGCAAGGAGACTGAATGGGTAGGGAAAAATCAGAGGTATTCATGCCACAGCTCCTGGCTTTATTTTTATTGCAGGTGAGTGTGAAGGAGAGATACTTGACAGTGCGTTTCTTGGTGTTTCTACTCAGAAGAAAGTCCTATTAATTTCAACCCAGCACGCTCCCATGGAGGTGGATATTGGATGGTTGACATAGAGGGGACGTGGGTCATTTCTACCGTCAATTGCTATAGCAAGTCAAGTTGACCGTCTATACCATTATGGAACATCTCTACCATTATGGAACATGGAAATATGTAAGCAACAACAGCAAAACACTGACTGCGAAACTGTATGTCCCCCTCCATAGGCTAAGGTGTGAAAATATGCACTTTGGGGGGAGTTTTAGAAGTGCATATTTGTGTAAATGCGTATGAATGAAAGTTAGCAAAATTGAAACAAAATCGGATTCTACCAAAAAGCAGTCAATCAGATGAAAGTTGTCTGATAATCTGTGGAACAGATTCACGAAATCTGTGCATCCATACTAGAGATGTGTGAATGTATCCATTTGGGGGTAGAGATCTCTTTGATTACCTGGTTTGTTCCCCAGACACCAGTCTGCCATGGAGTCTAAGTTCCTCATAAACACTTCCCTGAACTAAGTTACTCATAAACACACCCAGAGTTCAGGTAGAACTCACCAGAACTGAACCACATGTGGTATGCAAGCAACATGACTCTTCTCTGCCATGGGCATTATCCTTTGCTAATACTGCTGCACCTGATGCAGAAAATATTTGTTGACACAAGGTTTGAGGAATGGAGAACCATGCAACCTCTGCACAGGTGACACAGACAGCAGCTGGTTGCAAAAAATCTTAATTCCAGAAAAGTTCATGGACTTCCCTTTGGCTTAGCTAGCTAAGGCCAGACCAAACATGAGAAGAAGTCCATGAATGCTAAAGGGACAGATTCTGCTGAGGCTCATCCCAATCCTAAGTTCCCTACATAGAGAAGCCATCATACTGAAGGTGTTTCAGCTAGTTTTCATGTAAAGACCACCAATCAAGAATGGTTTTTTGAACCCAGCAAATTAGTCTGTGAACTTTGTCCTTTTCATTTTCCTTCTGATTCTCATGACTAGGCTACTGGAGGATATGAATTCTTGATATAGAACTAAAACAATCCATTTCAGATCAAAGGGCACTCTCCAACCAGCTACAGCAGAATTAAGTGTGCATTGCATTATGGACAAAGAAGAAATAATCACTAGAGCTGGAAGGTTTTTTGTCACCCTCCTCCTAACAAGGACATAGCTCTCACACTATCTGAGATACCTATATATGTTTTACGAAAAGTGTCTGCCTTCCTGTATTATGGTCTCTACAGCTCTTGCAAGCACAGGGCAAAGGGGATTCCTTGTGCTTTGAGGACATTCAGAAGCTATAATTAGTCCAGAATTCTGTGGCCTTCTCCTGACAGCGACTCTTCTCTGAGAGTTCTTTACTCCCAACTTAGCTCATGTGTTCTGGCTGGCCGTTTCCTTCCAGGCCCAATTCAAATTTCTGGTTCTGACACTGAAAATCCCAAGTGGTCTGGAGACTGAGTATTCCAGGGAACATCTTTTCCCCAGGAATCTTTTCCCCGGCATACTTTAGCTTTAGTATGTTTTTGACCAGTATTTGCCCTGTTCATATGCCTGAACGCAGGCACACTTTGGGGGCAAAGTTCACATATTCCCAAGTTTGCAAAATGAGTTTGCAAAAATCCACACTTTAAAAAGCCTTTTCACACGTAAGTCAATAGGGACAATTAAGCATGTGGGCATTAAAAAAACTTAAATGCACAATGTCCCCATTTTTCAATAACAAGACCAAGAGCTCACATTCAGAATGGGAGTGAGACAGGCGGATCTTTGAGGTGGAACTTGGAGAATCTGGGCATGCTCCGTTCTCGCTAATTTCCCTGCACCTGCGCTTCCTACATGCGCATGGAGGAGTGCAGAGACGAGTGCCCTTTATGAAGCCATCGTATTATATGGAAAACTTAGTGGGTCTTATCTGCCGCCCCCCCAACATGTGCATGCGCGCACACACACACACACATGCAGATGGCTTTCAAATGCCAAGCTATCAATGCTTCCCCTGCCTGACATGGGATTTCCCGCTAGGAAACTTATTTATTTGTTTGTTATTTATGGGGTGGGATATACTGACAGTTTTTTAGAGTTCCTTTTTACATGTTCCAATATAATACAAAGAGTAAATCCTTCCCTCCTCTGGTACCCCTCCCCCTGCTTTTTTTTCATCCCCTTTATGTTCTCTCATCTTGGGTTCATATTGTCTTGCACTTAAAGAGTCAGTATATAAGTAACATTAATTTGCAAACAAATTATGGCTCCCACTCACCTGCCATTCTCTGAGCCAGCCCAGAGTAGTGAAGCAAAGCATGAGTTTAATAACTTGTTCAGCCACTGGGTGATCTTAAACTAGACATGTTTGAAACTTAATTTTTGATTAGGATTTGTGCTGTTCATTCCTCGTAGACTGAGTAAGATTCAGACATAACCTAAGGCTGAATTGCATGCATATATAGAAACACAGAAACACAATGGTATGTTCAACAGCATGTATACATTTGAAAAATTCATGTGAAAATGTGTACACACAAATATGCTTTAACCAATGAAAGAAAATGCAGATTTTTCACACAACTGATCTGGAAAAAAGCACATGCAGATAAACCCATAGATTTTCATTGGGAAATAAAGATTGCAATTTGATACAGCCGTGAGAAGGAATGAACTATGCGGTGAAGTTTGGAGAACTTTTATGAACCATAGGTTTCCTTGTATGTAAAGGTAAAGATAAAGGTTTCCCCTTGATGTTATATCCAGTCATGCCTGACTCTAGGGGGCAGTGCTCATCTCCGTTTCCTAGCCGAGGGAGCCAGCGTTTGTCCACAGACAGTCTCCGTGGTCATGTGGCCGGCATGACTAAACACCAAGGTGCACAGAATGCTGTTACCTTCCCACTGAAGTGGAACCTTTTTATTTACTTGCATTTGCATGCTTTCGAAATGCAAGGTTGGCAGGAGCTGGGATGGAGCAACGGGAACTCACTCCATTGGGCAGATTCAAATTGGCGACCTTTCGATCAACCAGCCCAGCAGCACAGCAGTTTAAACCACTGTGCCACCTGCACCTGTATGTATATCTACCTTAAGCCAGTCACTTTTCTATCAGCCTGACATAACTCACATGGAGCAGTGTGTTCATAAGGTTTAAGGTGTGGAAAACTATGGATGCCACTATGATGGTCACTCTATGAAAAGCAGGTTAAACCACCAAAAAGAGGTAGGCAACCATCCAGATGCTCCATTATGAGTCCTACAATCCCTTATTACTGGCCAGATTTTGCCAGCCATTAGGGAATGTGATGCAGTTGCCTAAGGGAGTGGGTGCTGGGAGGAAGAAGCAAAGATTTGGAGTAGAGAGCTGTGTGCAACCCAGCCTGCTTTGTGCCCTCTCCAGTAGCCTGCTGCCTTCAGGTGCAGTGAAGGGTGCTCTCAAACTTAAGATTCAACCTCCAGTCCATTCATACATAGAGTGGGAGTAGGGACCATATTTTTCTTTGCCCCAGGCAGCAAAGTAGATTGGGCCAAGTATCTAGAGGGCCCCAAACTCTCCCTGGGGCAAAGAAGAATATGAGTTTATATGCTTAAAAGCCACTTTTTCCTTAGAAGGACTATATTATTCCAGTCATCCTTCACATTTTGACAGGCCGTCATGCTCTAATGTGATGGTGAGAACCTAAAATCTGTTCTTACCTATTTCTTTATGACCAAAGCACATAAAGAAAAAATTGGCACCTCTGTAGAAGCTAAAGCTACCTGGCATATAGGCTCTTGCTTATAAACGGACAGTGATGCTATTATTATATACTGCCACCGGAGAGACTGTTTTGCATTTAATGATTATTTACAGTGCAGGTGGATGGACAATGATTCCTAGTTTCAGACCCCAGGATGTTGTACATTTCCAGGTGAAATTTTTATCCTGAAATGCTGCATCAGTGACACTTTTTATGAGTACTACAAGTCATCACTTTGAAATGAAGCCTTGCAACAGGGGGCAAATCAGGCAGGAGTCTCCTGTCTGCACTCCAGCATGTTCCATTTCAGTTCTAATAAAACCACACATCTGAATCCAGCCAGCAGGGAAAGTGACAGCACTTTTGTGATGATTCTTTCCATTGACAACAATATTGCTCTGCCATATTTCTTCCTCCCATCATGGGATAGTATAAATTGGTCACCTGCAGCAGCACAGGGTCAGATCCAATGGCCTGCTTACCCACTTCCAACTCTGCTATTCTGTGAAATGTAAGTGGTATTTGAATGAAAGGGTGCTAAATGAAGGAATGGCCTACCTTCTGAAGTGAGACTATTGGGATTAATGGCATCATATCTGTTAACAGCTCAGTCCTCTTATAATAAAAGTGTGATACAAAGTACTGAAGGCTTCAACTGAAGAAGGCATCCAAATACAAGAGGGTCCTTGGTAGATGCTATGAGTCTTTCATTGTAATCACTGGAACCTAAATGTTGTTCACTTTGGTTGGGTCACAACCTCCTTACATCACTAAAATCATTCTGTTGTTATGACTTTACACATAGTCCCCAGGTGATTTAGGGAGGTTAAGAACACTCTTCTACTAGTGATGGACAGTATCTTAGATGGCCCTAGAAGGATATTAGATAAATCCATGGAAGATCCATTTAACAATATGTACTAGCTATGGTAGCTACTTAAGGACTCCACGTCGGCTCAGTGGATGCTTGGTTGGTGGTAACATGGAGGAAGGCCTTGCCTTGCCACAAGTTGTGGAATGATCTCCCCACTAGAGTCTGCCTGGTGCCAGGCTTACTATCCTTTCAGCTTACATTAAGACTATCTTTTCTGGTATGGAATTTACCAACTGAAGAAAGCCCATGGGGTGGGGTGAAGGGTTGGGATGAACCCTTTCAGAATCCATCCCTCTACCACCTGCAGACTGTATGTATGTATGTATGTATGTAAAGCTTTTATATCATGTCCAACTAGTGGTGTCTCAGGACAGTTTTAAAATAAAAGCAACACAAATAAAATGGAGCACAGCATCCAATATTTCGGTATAATAAAACCCAAATTAAAGCCTATTAAACATTAAAATAATGGGAAAATAAAAACCTTCCTCTCATGCTTGGCCTGTCCTGCAAAGTGAGTCCATGACTGTTCACAGCCCTCAGCTGCACTACTGACAACCTCGCCTCTCAGGTGCAGCCTCTGTGACAATGTCAGCTGGACACAGAGCTGAGAGCAGTTGCACCAGGTGCTATTCCCAGCAACCAACTTTCTCATCTGCCCAGTGCAACCAGCTGGTGCAATGCCGGGCATGGAGGAAGGGTGCCGTGAGTCGCAGTACCAGGACTCATGCTTCTGCTTCACTCTCCACGTCTTGGTCCTTCATATTGAGAAGAGTGCATGAAGGGCTATGAATGAATCCTTCGCCAATGTAGCACAGGTGAACCTTTGCCAGGGTAGAAATGGGGGTGGGGTTCCTGTCTCCAGTGGTGGCGGCGGGGTTCCAGTGTCGGGGGCAAACTGGCTTATTCCACTTCAGGGGAGGACTGCTTGTGGCAGGGATGTAGAATATCAGGCCTAGGGCCAAATCTGTCTGTTCCATAATTATAATCTGTCCCTTTTGCTGGCACCCCACCCCCCCGACCAATGATGCTTTGCTTTTTTTCCAGCTTTCATTCACTCTCTTCTCCATAAAAGGTGGAAATGCTTCTCCTAATGTTCAGCTACTGGAAGAAACTACTTTAATATAGAACATACCGGTATGTGACTGGGCCCCTCATTAGCATCTCTGAAATGGAACATGGTTCTCAAATGGAAAGGGTTTTTGCCAAGGTTGGGATGCACACTTTCAGAGCGTCCTGTCATACTTAGCTCAGCCCTGCCAAGACCCAATCCAAGAGGACGTCCCACAGATGCTCACAGACCCCAGTGGGACAACTGGCAATCTTTCCCACAAGAACAGCTGCAGGACACAGAAGAGGGCACCACAAGCAGGCATGCTGGGCAGCATTCCTGCAACCAACCTTCCTCCCTGCCCAGTGCTGCCAGCAGTGCCAACTTGGGGTACAGAAGAGGGCATTGCATGCACAGCAGACGGGGCTTGATTCCTGACAAGCACCCCACAAACAGGCCAGGAACCTGGACTCAGAGCCATCTCAGAATCTGACAGTTCCCACCCCAAAAGAGATTCTTCTCATCCCCCTACTTTCAACTCTACTGCCTTAACAGCTTTTGATGACAACGCCACAAGTGTTGTCAAATGCTTTGCTTCACTTTGCTTTAATAAAATAACTTCTGTGGTGGTGGTAGGTCTAATATACACACACCACTAGTAATAGCATTCCTTCCCTACATTCCTATCCTTGCAGAACTATGACACAGACATGCTAGCATCTTGAAGTCATACAGCTTCCATAGCATTTAAGCAAAATCTCCCTCTCCCTTTTCATGCATGACAGAGTGAGAGAAAGTGAGCACGTTTAATGGAGAAGAGTAAGTCAGAATCTCTCCATCTCTCTTTCTACCATAAAGGGCCAGCTGTCCTCCTTAAACATCCTTCGGTATAGGTAGTAACCAAACTGTAACTGCTAGTACTTTGTGCAGCCACAGCTAAGAGTTCTGAAGTTTTACAAAAGGTTTTATTTTTCTAAGGGAAGGCAAGGTCAAAATAAGTTATTAGCACAGGGGGAATATATCAGTTCAGATTGTTATAAGCAATGAAATACTTAAGGATGTCCTTCACCAATAAGCCAGTGGAGTAAGCATTTAGTGCAATAGGGAAGCTTGCCTCCTACAACCTAAACCTTAGCACTGAGATTGCTGTTGAGGGTTCCTTTACTGATGATTCTGAAGGAAAAAATGCCCAGAAGTGCATGGGCTAAAAGCACCAATCCCGTTTGCAAAGGTCACTAACCATCTGCCTGAAGAAAATTAGTTTGCCCACTGCTAGCCTGACCTTAACTTGAACTACAGACCTGAAGATAAAAAGGTGCTTTAGCCCTGCCTACTAGAAAATCCCATGCCACTTGGGTACTAGAACATATAAAACCTGTCAGAATGACCAGCTTCCAGATTTTCATTTCACTTTTCCACCCTCTTTATAGGTCATGCGAGGCAACTGAGAATAGCTTCCCCCCTCGCCTTTTATATTTTTTTAAGGCTGAAGTAGCTTATAGGAAATGTTCCTGCTTTCCTGTAGGATTTTGCAAACAGCAGCTTCATATTCTGAAGAATTAACCATGTCAAAATGTTTAAGTTCAATGTTCCCAATCCACTATGCTGTATGTGCTGCAAAGGGAGAGGCCATGACTCCCAAATGCAGTTGATCTTCAGTATAGCTCATCTTATTTATTTATGTAAAACATTTCTATACTGTACTGTCAGCACTCTGGAAAATTTATAAACATTAAAAATATAAAAGAAAACACAACATCACAATAAGAGAACACCAAGAACAATTTCATAACAATGATCAATAAAAACAAGGTATATGACCAATAACAGTAAAGAACAGAATAAGAAACCAATAACAGTAATAAATACATAATAGTTAAACCAATCAATCCATGGTGCCACAAAAAATATAATATTTGAACAATTAAAATACAGAAAAATAAAAAGGTTTTAGATTGGCACCAAAAGGTGTAGCACATCAGTGCCTGGCATACCTCTCTAAAAAGCTGGTGCCACGAACAGGTCACCACAGCCAAAAAGGCCCTTCTGCTAGTAGCCACCTTCCTTATGCTCTTTATAGGTCACTTCCTCTGACTATGACCTATATGGGATGAGATGTTCCATCAGATATCCAGGTCCTAAACTGTTCAGGGCTTTATATGTCAATGAAATCATCTCAGTTCAGGCTTGAACTTCAATCGGCAGCAGTGCAGAAAATTTAAGACTGGTGTTATTTGCTTGCACCTCCCTCCTCTTGTGAGGAGACGTGCTGCCCTGTTTTGAACCAAATGCAATTTCTGGGCCATTTCTAAGTGCAGTCTCACATAAAGCATGTTACAGTGGTCCAAACAAGGGGTTACCAGGGCATGGATCAAAGGCACTCCTGGCCAAGGAGATCACCTGGTATTCCAGAGACAGATGGAGTTGTGGGTTACATACACTGTTTCAAGGCAGTGATGAGATTCTGAATGGATGAGGAGGCAAGGACAATGGGGAATAATACAAAAAAGAGAGAAGTCATTAAAGGCATTAGGAAAAACATTGTGACCCATGAGTAACAGATAACAAACAAAACAATCAGAAGTTACAGCAATCAAACAGGTTCAAAATGTTGTGGTTTTTGCAAACAGAAATATAAAATTTCTTAAGAAAAAGCACGCGCTGGCTAGGTATTTTTACATTGCAAAGGAAGCACAGCTGCTTGCCTTATCTGAAAAGCTGGAGAAGCATTAGGATAGCTTTGGGCTGTTTCCTTTTTTCCAGAGAAGAACTAGGAAGGAAACACCCTGCAGATTGGGATGGGGAGTGAGGGCACTGCTGCCATATATTAAAGGACATGCAAAAGCATATCTTTTCATTCGAGAATTTATTTGGACTTTCCCAACAGATGCAACCTGCATATGCCACTCTTTCCTTCATGTTGAAACTGACTCTAAATGCAGAGTTCACAGCCTATCTTCCTAGTTTCCGGTTTCCTGTGTAACAAAAAGTGTAAGGTTTGCTTCCTAATCCTAAGTTTATTTATTTTTTCCTTTTGATGAATAAAGGTTCTTTCTAGAGCAAGATTTACCAAAAGGAATAATACATTTACAGTTCTTCTGCGGATTCAGCTAGATGTAGCTTTAACCATAGTATTTTCACTTTACTTCTCACTCTTTGGCCTGCTCTTGGAAAGCTACAACCTGCTATGAGACTCATCAGATCCTCCCACCCACCAAAAAAAAAAAAAAACACAGAAGACTCAGAAGCTATGTCTCAGATGCAGAAGATATTACATTGACAATGCACCAAAGTGGACAAAAATCAGTGGTGGTAGCTGGGAAGGAGGAGGAGAACCCTGCATTGAACTAGAACCCAGCATTAGCCACATCAGGGGTGATTTTGTTACCCCAGGCAAAAGTGCCTAAAAGGAAATACTGCATATGAAAAGGACTTCATATGGTTGAATGTTTCTCCTGGGAGATTTCAATAAGCCCCAAGTATGACTTTCAGGTAGTACATGTAATTTAAGATTTGTTTCTCCTTTTTTTTCTTGAGACTATGTGTAACTATCAGCTCTGCTTAATACTTCTGGGATTAGTGACCTTCCTTCTGCTTAATGATAGTTTGGTCTACAAACTCTACTCTAGCATTATTATTTTATTATTATTTTTCCTCTTAAGGTAGGGTTCAGATCAATTCTTGGTTTTCAGAAGAGAATAAGATTACTTGTACTTAATCTGGTTTTGTACCTTTGGAGTCAGAAAAGTATATCAAAAAAACTATTCTTATGTATATTTTGTGACTTAAGCATGTTTTGGTTTATTGAAAAGCTGTGCAAGCCAGGGACCTGAAACTTCAGGACTCTCTTTAACTAGGTATTTACTGACAATATCCCAGTAGGACTATAAATTACACAACAGAATGTGAGCTATTGAAAGGCCAGTTCCCAACCACACACCCCAAAGTAGGATGAGGCTCTTTGAGGTAGTAAAATTCTAGCAGGATTCTGTTCCCATAACTAACAAAATCCCTCCTAGCTCCCTGTGTAGTACTTGCGAATCAGGTGTTGAATTGTGTTAAGGATTGTGTTTTGCTATTGGTGTTTTATGGATTATTGTGGAATGCTTGGTGTTTGTTTTTGTAATACACCACTTCGTAGTAGTGAATACCTAGAATACTTCAACCATAGCATGGAAAATGAGTCTTTCTTCTTTCAGCCTGAAACAAAGTGCAACCATTTGGGTAAATAGGAATTGATAGTAGAGTGTTCTGCCTCCTAGAAGTGTCTGGCAAAAGCACTCCTGAAAAAGAAAGAAAAGAGAAAAAAACTGTTAGTGTGTTTCTAACCTATTAATGTCACACTTTGATGGCAAAAGAAGAAGGGGACGGCAGAGAATGAGGTGGCTAGATGGAGTCACTGAAGCAGTTGGCGTGAGCTTCTGTGGACTCCGGGGGATGGTGGAGGACCGGAAGGCCTGGAGGAATTTTGTCCATGGGGTCGCGATGGGTTGGGCATGACTTTGCAAGTAACAACAAGTGTCACACCGATGAATTAACTCTTTTTTTCTCTCATGGGGCTTAAGCTACTTCTAGGGAGCAATGGGAAACCCCTCAAGAAGCAAGAATAGTGACCAGGCATGTGAGGTCCTCCCTGTGATCTAATCTGATACAGGCTGGCAACCTGAAAGAAAACAAAGACTTTGAACTTTCACACTGTTCTCTCATTCCACCAAATTGCTCAAACCTGACCACAGACATTTTCAGACAGCTTCTACTTCCTTAATTACCAATGGAAACAGAAACGTAGAAACAGAGTGAGTCAGAAGGAGCCTCCCGGGCCATCTAGTCAGACCCCCAGCTCCAGCCGGTTCTGCTCACGACATGCCCACCATGTGCATGTCCAGCCTGTCTTTGAATACCCTCACCTTTGGAGCCTCAACGACCTCTCCTGGAAGCCCATTCCACACCCTCGGGGTCCTAACTGTCAGGAAGTGCTTCCTGGCATCTAAATGGAACCTTGGTTCCCTGAGCTTTGCTCCTTGGAGCATGTCCTGCCTTCCTCTGCAGGGGAGAACAGGTCTCTACCCATCTCTGTGTGACATCCCCTCACATACCTGTATGTTGCCAACATATCCCCTCTGAATCTCCTCTTCTCCAGGCTGAAGAGACCCAGTTCCCTCAGTCTCGCCTCATACCCCATCCCCTGCAAACTGGCCACCAACCTTGTGGCCCTATACTGCAATGATTCTAACCTGGCTATATCCTTTCTGTAATGAGGGGCCCAAAACTGAGCACAATACTCCTGTTGCGGCCGCACCAGACTCATATAGAGTGGTAGTCATACCTCTCTCGATCTAGAAACCACACTTCTGGCTATGCAACCAAAGGTGGTGTTCGCCCTCTTGATCACTGTATCACACTGTTGACTCACGTTTATCCTGCAGTCAACCAGTACCCCGAGGTCCCTTTCACAAGTGCTGCTCTCCAGCCACTTGACACCTAACCTGTACTTATGAAACCTATTCCTATGCCCCAAGTGCAGGACCATGCACTTATCCACAATGAACGTCATCCAGTTGTCTCCTGCCCACTTCCATAGTCTGTCCAGATCCTTTTGGATCTGGAGTACCTGCTCCTCAGTTGTGGCCACTGCTCCAGTTTTAGTATCGTCTGCGAATTTGATCAGCAGGCTGTTCACCCCTTCTTCCATGTCATTTTTGAAAAGATTAAACAGGAGCGGCCCCAGGACAGGGCCCTGGGGGACCCCGCTTGTCACTGGCCATCATACTGATGATTCCCCACTAATGGGTACCCTCTGCTTTCAGTCAGTCATCCATGCCCTATTCCACCAGAGAGTGCTTTGGTGTATCCTAAAACTCCTCAGTTTCTCCACCAGGATATCATGGGGCACTTTGTCAAAGGCCTTGCTGAAATCCAGGTAAACCACATCCACTGCACCCCCTCCATCTAGCCATCTTGAAACCTTGTCATAGAATTGCACAAGGTTTCTCTAGCAGGACCTATTTTTGCGGAAGCCGTGTTGTGTGGCTCTCAGCCTGCCTTCCCTATCTAGCATCACTAGATCTCTCTCTATTATGAGCCTTTCCATTGTTTTTCCTACAATGGACGTAAGGCTAACTGGTCTGTAATTCCCCATGTCCCTTCTACTACCCTTTTTGAAAATTAGGACCTCTGACGCCACCCTCCAGTCCTCTGGAACTTCACCCGTTCTCCACGAGACCTCAATAATGGAGGCCAGCGGGCATGAGAGAACCTCTGCCAATTCTCTAAGTACTCTCGGGTGTAACCCGTCAGGGCCTGGCAACTTTGTAATGTCCAATGCCCTGAGGAGACCCTCATCTTCTAGGGAGGTGACTCTAATCTGTGGCCCTAAGTCCCCACCCTCATCTAATCTCCTATGCGGATATCCCCCATCCTGTTTTGGGGAGAACACAGAGGCAAAATAGTCATTTAGCATCTGTGCCTGTTCCCTCATATCAGTCACTGAATCTCCTTCCTCCTTATTTAGTGGTCCCACCACTTCTCCCCTTCCTCTTCCCATTTACATGCTGAAAGAAGCTCTTTTTGTTGTTCTTGATATTCTTGGCAAGTCTCAGCTCGTAATCAGCCTTAGCCCTGCAAAGAATCCTTCTGCAATGGGCCTCCTCCTCCCGGTATACCCTTTTGTTTATTTGCCCCAGTACCCATTTCCTATGGAGGTTCCTGTTTCATCTAATCCCTCTAACCACCTCCTTTCGCATCCATGGTGGTGCTCTCCTCTGCCTCCCCACCTTACTAACTAGAGGTCTCGTCAAGGCTTGTGCCTCCAAAACTTCCCTTGGAGGACTGAATGTGGCACATTTTCAGGGAGGTAGAGCAGGGACTTGGGCTCCAAGCTGTTAGAAATTAAATCAAGCCCTTTGCCGTAACCTTGGTGCATGGCTCTTTCCTTCTATTTCCAGCTTAATCCCGCCTTCGTTAGCCACCATGTGTGTGTGAGCATGCATGTGTTGGTTGGGATATATTTTTTTAAAATCAGCCATTTAAATTAAAGGTCCAGCCTTGCACTTTCTCTGTAAACTCACACCACCTTAAGCAATGAGTTGGTTGCTACAGAAGAAATCATGGACTAAGAAAAGACATCACCAGTATATTCCAGCCAACCCTTTGCACAGGTGTATGTGTGTAAACACATATCCTTGTTTTCTGAACATTCCCTGTTTTTTTGAGATATGACTGTGCACATATGAATGGTTGCACACTCACATCTACAAAGTATATCTGGGCAACTGCTCAATACGGTATCACTATGTGTCATGCTCTTAAGCATTCATATGCTATCTTCTCCCCTCTGATTGGCTGTTTCCACATTCCTTGCTATGTAAACTTTGGTTAGTATGGCAAGGCTGAGCCACTGTGCAACCCCTCTGGACCAACAATTCAATAAGCACAAACAAAGCATGTAAGGGACAGTCACATGCTTAATGTCACATCTAGCTTGTTCCCCAGTGTGCTAAAGATGGCAGCCTGACATCTTTCCAGAATCCTGGGAAACAAGGAGAAGCAAGCTAGTAGTCTGGTCTAGTGCCAGCACTGTCTCATCACACAACAAGGCCAATGGATTGATACATAAAATGAGTGAAGTGGCTTCAATTATACTTAAGGAGTTTCTGCTCTGTTGCTAAACAATCATCCTCATGCACACTGGCTACATTTTGTAGCTGCCTTTTTATAATTATTCATCCTAATGTCCATGAGCAGAACTCTATTACTGTGCCTTTCACAGGCTGCTGTAAATTCAGACACATAGAAACACCACACACGATGCTGAGCTTTGAAATCTTCTTCTACAACAGGCTTCTTAAAATACTTTGTTTTTAATTTGTAAAGTAAATCAAGGAACTTTTAATAGGTTGGGGAGGAAGGCATGAGCATAAATATCATAGTTTTTAATGGTTTCATTGCCCTCATAAACAAAAAGATGAATAATTTATCTTGTGTGTCTTAATTTTTTTAAAGGGCAGCTCACTGAGAAGTTTAACAGTGAACGGCATGAAATGTGACTGAAAAATTTATAGCCTTGGTATGGGGCTGGTTAACATGAGTCAGTGAAAAATAATGTCATAAAATTCCATTTACCATTTACCATTACACTGGTCCTGGGCAGTCAAAACCTCTTTATATGAGCTCATAAATGGTATTTAAAAAGGACTTGCTTTTAGTATGTGCCACCATTAACTACTGCATACAAAGGTACTGAAGTTATCACCTTTAAATGTGCGGCCTCATCAGGTCAGAATTTATATGCACATTTGGGATACACATGTATCTTTTGCTCAGATGAAATTAGGCTTGTTGGAATACACAATGGAGAATTTTATTAGAAGAAGTTTAACCTAAATCATGGAGGGAAGTGAGACATGCATCAAGACAAAACAACAACTGTCAATCAATTATGTAGCACAGCAGAGAGAAAACCTCAAATATGGACTAAGAACAGTATTCCAAGAAAGTGCAAGAATAAAACCAGGTTACAATCCAAGTGAGCTGTGATGTTTCTACACCAATGCCCAGAGTATGGGAAACGAACAACACAAACTCAAACTCCAAGTACACAAGGGCAACTATAACCTCATAGCAATAAGCAAAACTGGCTAAGATGACTCTCATGGATGGAATTTAGTAATTGATGGATGCAACCTTTTCAAGAAAAACAGAAAGGATAAAAGGGGAAGTTGAGTTGCACTAAACATTAAAAACACTTATACCTGAAACAAATTAAAGGGGGAGCTAAATAGTCACATTGAGTGCATCTGGTCAAGCTAAGAGGAACAAAACACAAAGGAAGCATAGCCTCTGCCCATCTAATCAAAGAGAGAACAAGGCCATTGTTTTTGAAAAACAAATTGCCAGTGTTGCAAGGAAGCATCATGGGGGCTTCAATTTCCCTGAGATTTTCAGCCAAAAATGGCCCCTCCAAGAGATTTTGGACATATGCCACCAATACTTCCTCCAGCAGAAGGTAGAGGAAAGGATGAGAGGAACAGCTACACTTGTCCTAATACTTACCAACAGATAAAATCTAGTGGACAGAGTAGCACCCACAAGTTCTCTGAGGGAAAGTGATCATGCCGTTCTGGAATTCTCAATTATGAAGATGGCAAGAGTCAATTGTAACCAAACACGTATCCTAGACTTCAAAAGGGCCAACTTTAAGAACTCCAAATCAATCTTAAGTAAAATCCCTGGCAACTTACTCCAAGAGGTATGGAAAATCTTAGATAGATAGATAGATAGATAGATAGATAGATAGATAGATAGATAGATAGATAGATAGCTGAAGTTCTCAAACCACAACTACAACTCATTCCAACAAAAAAACTTCAAAAGTCAACAGAAGAAGCCCAGATGGCTAACAAAAAGTTAAGAGACAACCTGAAAGCAAAAAAGGACATGCACAGGAAGTGGAAGGGAGGCCAGGCCACAAGAGAAGAGTATACACAGACAGCAAAGACTTGCAGGGATGGAGTCAGGAAAGCTAAATTGGGTTATGAACTGAGGCTAGCAAGGCTTGTTGAAAGCAAGTTACATCCAAAATAAAAGACAAACTAAAGAGAGGGGAGTTTAACCATTGAACATGGATGGTAAAAAGATAACAGATGGCAAGGAAAAGGCAGAGGTGTTTAATTCCTACTTTGGCTCAGTCTTCTCTCACAACAGAAAATACGATCTTCCAACAGAGGAGGAAGTACAAAATGAGAGGGCAGGATGGCAGCCTATGATTGACAGACAAATGGTCAAGGAACACCTTGATGAGCTTAATGCATTCAAATCCCAAGGACCTGATGACTTTTATCCTAGAGGCATAAAGGAAATGGTGGGAGAACTCTCAGAACCATTATCTATAATCTCTGAGAAATTGTGGAAAACAGGGAAAGTACTGGATGACTGGAGAAGAGCTGATGTTGTTCCCATCTTCAAGAAAGGGGGGGAAAGATGAAACAGGGAACTATAGACCTGTCAGCCTAACATCAATCCCTGGGAAAATACTGAAGCAAATTATTTAAAAATCAGTCTGCAAGCACCTTGAAGAAAATGCAGTGATGAACAGAAACCAACATGGATTTCTTAAGAATAAGTCATGCTAAAGTCTAATTTTGGGGGGGAGGGGTTAAACTTCATCTCATTTTTTGACTGAGCAACCAAACAAATAGATAGCAGAACTACCATGGACATAATTTACCTTGATCTTGGCTATAAAATTGGTCACAGAGAGTGCTCATCAATGGCCAAAGAAGATTTGGGGTGACCTAGACAAGCTAGAACACCAGGCAGAGCACAACAGAAATTCAAAAGGGTCAACTGCCTAGCTCTCCACCTAAGGAAAAAATGCATTGATACAAGATGAGGAATACTTGTCTCAACAGAACTGAAAATTAAAATGATCTTGGAGTTACTGTTGACAACAAGCTAAATCTAAGCCAGCAATACAATGCAGCTGGCAAACATTATTTTGAGATGAATAAGTAGAAGCATCACTTCCATAACAAGAGAGGTACTAATTTCCTTTTACTCTGCACTAGTCATTCCTCACCTGGAATACTATGTTCAGTTCTGGGCACCCAGGTTTTAATAAGATGAAGAAAATGTAGAATGGATTCAGAGGAAGGCAGCAAAGATGATCCAGGGTACTGGAAACTAAACCCTATGAAGAGAGACTGAGAGAGCTGGGCATGTTCAGCCTTGAGACAGAAGACTATGAGAGGATATGATAGCACTTGACAAGTACTTGAACGGCTTTCACAAAGAGGAAGGAAAAGACCTCTTCTTATTGTTCCCTGGGTATAAGACATGAAACAATGAACTTAAATCACAGCAGAAAAACTTCCTGTCAGAGCAATATGACAGCAGAACCAGTTTTCTAGAAAGGTTGTGGGTTTTCCCACACTAGAGATATTCAAGGTGAAACTGGACAGTCATCTGAGTGGGATGGTGTGACTTGGAGTCCTGCACTGGCAGCATGTTGGACCCCATGACCTCCTTGACTCTTTCTGACCCTATTATTCTATGAATCTATGGATCTACATATGGATCTGAAAGTAGGGCTCTTTGCACATAGTGGAACTAATCTCTGGGTTACAATACAATACAATGAGGTCATCATTGGAGGGCCTTCTCAGATAGTCCCTTCTAAAGGAAGCAAAGAGGGTAGCTACTAGGAGAAGGGCCTTTTTGGTTAAATTTTTAACCTTATCTTCAACATTGTATTTTATCTAGTACTGTTGTATTTTATTTTATACTGCTGTGATACCTCTGGACTGATCTGATTGCGGTTGCTATAGCTTTATTCATCCCATTTATCTATGTATTTTTTCTGTCTGATTTTATATGTTATTGATTATTATATATTGTTGATTATTGTCTTGTTGTATAATTTAATTTTGTGAGAGCCTCTTTGATGAATGGTATAAAAATAAATAAATAAATAAATAAACCTTTGTTACATATTTAAAGCATTATCTCTTCTACCATTTATGCTCAAATGGCTAGCTCTCTCTCTATATAGATAGATAGATAGATAGATAGATAGATAGATAGATATAGATATATATAGATATGTATGTATGTATGTATGTATGTATGTACATGGGAACATTTATTATTTTCTATTTTCAAGTTTGCTAAAAATACTCTTTTTAACATAAAGTATTGACACAGAAACTCTATGAATAAATGTACAACATTTAGTATCTGTACCACGAAGTAAGTACCTCTGAGGTCAATGGGAATTACTTCTGGGGCACAAGCTTCCTTGAAGAATTACAAATGGAAGACTATAGAATGATTATAAACAGATGGG
Source organism: Varanus komodoensis (assembly GCF_004798865.1). Taxonomy (NCBI): domain Eukaryota; kingdom Metazoa; phylum Chordata; class Lepidosauria; order Squamata; family Varanidae; genus Varanus; species Varanus komodoensis. The sequence continues at coordinate 4,710,708 of NW_025335505.1, read as the reverse complement.
GCCATACATTCCCATCCAATAGCTATATCCATTGCCAAGCTCCATCACTGCTCCATTGCCTTCCAAATTCTCCCAATACAACTGCTACTGCTTTGCTTTGCTTTACCAGTGCTTCACAACAGGAGGATGAGAAAAGGCACAGGGAAGTCATCAGTGGAACAGCTGTGAACAGAGTCAGCCCAAGAACTTCTGTTGCCTGGGCTGAGCTAGTAGAGCATGCTGCTTGCCTCCCTCCCTCCCTCCCTACACACCCCATCTGCAGAAACTGACCAAACTGACAGTTGATTCTTATTTCAATACCATCCGTGGCCTATCATCCACTTGGACCAGCATAGCATGCTCTTTGTTGGGCTGCCTTTGAAAACTGTTCAGAAAGTTCAGCTAGTGCTGTGGCATATGCTGTATGGGCTGGGACCAGGATACCAGAGACACTGCCTTGTCCCTAAGATCTTCCAGAGAGGTCCCTCTTTTGAGAACATCACCCACAGAAACGTGCTCCAGGGTGATGTGAGAGAGAGCCTTTTCAGTGGCCACTTCCAGGGTGTGGAACTTCTCTCCAAATAGGCTGAGGTCACTCCCTCTCTGCAGTTCAAAGCCTTACTCCAGAAGGCTTTTGGCCTGTGAGTGGGCCTGCGGGTTTCATAGAAACATAGAAACAGAGTGAGTCAGAAGGGGTCTCCTGGGCCATCTAGTCTGACCCCCAGCTCCAGCCAGCTCCACTCACGACTTGTCCACCATGTGCATGTCCAGACTATCTTTGAACACCCTCACCGATGGGACCTCAACGACCTCCCGTTGAAGCCCATTCCATACTCTCAGGTCCTAACTGGCAGGAAGTGCTTCCTGGCATCCAAATGGAACCTTGGTTCCCTGAGCTTTGCTCCATTGGAGCATGTCCTGCCTTCCTCTGTAGGGGAGAACAGGTCTCTACCCATCTCTGTGTGACACCCCCTCACATGCCTGTATGTCGCCAACATATCCCCTCTAAGTTTCATGCTGTTTTCATTCTGCAGCTGTTGTTGTATTGTTCAGCAAGCCCCCCTGAGTATCTTAGGGGGCAGTGTTTGGGGGCAGTACAAAAGCAGGGTATAGATAAATAGAATCAGACCATAATCTGACATGGAGGCCAGCAGTCTATTTTAAGAGGTGCATGACTGCATGTCTGGCAGAATCCACCATGTCCTCTAACAGAGAACTCAGCAAGAGCAGTTGGCTATGGTGCCAGTCAGCATCTGCTACCTGAGAAAGTGGCTTTACTCTGCTAGCAGTCTTAGGATCTTTTCTCACTGCTACAGAACTTTTATTGATATGGACATGATGCTTGGGCTGGCAGCCATGTGCTCTGCCTCCACACAATTCATGCAAGAATCTCAGCCACCCTTAAGCATAAATTTAGAGTGCCTTCATCTTTGCTAGCCAAGTTTAATGATTGAATTGTCTTTCATGTTATGAGCAGGAATTTTAAAGGTTTTAAACACCATCCCACAATTTTTGTGTATTAGGTTTCACCAGCTTTTCTCACTGCAAGAGCCTTTTTATGCCTTAATCCCATCTGCTTTTATCTGGCCTTCAAAATAAGATAGTGATGGCAGAAGGTTAACCTTTACAATGGTATGTCTTTTGTAAACCATTTCTTTCCTGAGAAGCTTAACCTGAGGGGGCAGGGAAGAAAATGCTGAAGGAAGGTGGATCTGTTTAGAAACCCATAGAGCAATATCATATCTGACCATTTCGAATGCCAGAGGCAACATCTTCAACATGAAAGATGTGCTAAGAATACAGTCATATATATGGTTAATGGCTGACTCTCACTGGCAAGGGTATGCCCATCATGCTAAAGAAGGCTATGTGTAAAACCAACCAAAAACATGCTAAATTGGCCAGAAGCAACATTAGTGAACTGACAAGATTTTGAACTTAAGTTAAAACCTGATTCTTGCACAAGTGTATGGCACAAGATGAGATTTCTTGGAGCAGTGTGTGGAAACTGACCCTACTGAAAATGTAAGTTCATTGTTAAGCAAATGAATCCCCTCACCTTGGCCAAGGGGTTGGGGGTGGATAAGAGTCCATGGGAAGGTCTCATCACTACATGATGGCCTTGCTGAAGCTTTGGGACATCATTTCTGGGCAAAAAAGTCATGTATATCCATTTTGAATCCAGCTCCATTTTAATGGCCTATTTTTACATTTGAGGTACTCTTTTGCTGTCCTTCCTTGCCTTAATAAAAATCTCACCTTGGTTTGCTCTAAAGAATGAACCACAGAAGCAATCCACTGAGCAGAAAAAATGCCTCTATTAGTAACCTTTTGGATTGTAAAAAGTAGCATTGTGATATTTTTAGCTTGGAGTTAGGTTTTTATTTTATTGTATCAATGTGCTGACCATCTAATTAAACAGACACATTGTTGGTTTTTAGCCAAAGAAATATTCCCAGTCTGGGGCAGCTCTGGCCCAGCCACATGGTTGTCAGGCTGAGCCTAAAGCTGTTGGCCTTGAACAGCTGTTTCCTGGTGTTTATAGGCCCTTCTGGCTGTGGGACAACAGAGACAGCAACATTATATCTCCTTTTAAAAGTTTCTAGAATGAAATGTTCCCTTTCCTTAACCCAATGGACTTGAGTGTGCCAACTAAGTTTTGGATTATGGTCTCAATTAGGTTACCCACAGAGAGACACACCAGTACCAGCTGTGCACAATTCAAATGCGTATACACACCACTAATTAGCTTACCTACTGACATCAAGGAATGGAGGAAGAGGTGCTGCCCTTCAGTCCTCTGACTGAGCTATACATTACAGGTGGATGGCTATACCTGTGTCCTTTTATAGAATGGCCAAAGGACATTTGTGTTTCAGTTCCCAAATTAGTTTTAATGTGGACTGAATTGGTTCATGTTAATATGTGAACCACATACAAATCTCCCCCAAGCTTCCCAGATCCTTCTGATCATTCTTAGAGAAAATAACAGTGCCTACATAATAACAATTGCTTCCTGAAACCTGTGAGAGACAAAACGATGCAGGGATCAGTCCCATGTAGAGAATGATGCCCCTACTCTGAATATCTGCATGGTGTTCTCTGAAAAAAGCAAAGCAAAGCAAAGCACCAGCTTCCTGGTTGTGGTTCTATCCTGATAATCCTCTTTGCTTGAACAGTTAATATTCCAGTGGCATTCCTGCCTAGGAATTATTTCAATAGCACCCCCAGGGGGGAATATGCAACCTCTTGATCTTTGCCATTGGCGAGGTAACAGAGCATCCTCCTGCCTCACAGAGCATGATGAGGGTGCATGCCAAAGCATCTCTTACATGTTTCCAAAAACAGTTGGAGAGGATGGAAAAGTAGTAAACCCTTTGAAAAGCAACAGTGGAACCACAGACATGTTGGGAGTTTGCAGCAGGGGGTGATGAGAAGTAAGAACATAGCCATAGCTATGTTTCCAGTGGCTGTTTTTTCCATCATGGGAATGGCAAAAGGGAAAGCTGCAGGCTTTGCCAACTCCCTGTAATTTTTGCCAGGATTTGTGTCAGTCTAAGAAAGACAGACACTCAAAGCTCTCCTTTCCCTCCTCTGAAGATGTCCCTCTGATTGGTTTTAAGACCATGCCTGCTAATTGCCTATCCATTGGGTCCACTGCAAGTGGCCCATGGTAAGGAGTTGCAAGGGATCCAGGCAGGAGCATTATGGGTTGTTGTGTACAACTGTCCAGTGGGGAGAGCTTCTGAACTACCTATGGCAGCACCTGACCCCACCAACCCTACTTGTCTTTTATTTTTATTTTGTTCACAAACTGATGTCTGCCATTCTTGATGGCAACCTCCTTCTCTCTCTCTCTTATCCACTTATTCTTCTCAGTTACAGCAGACACAGAAACACCAAGCATACTGCTGTGAGCTGCCAGAGCTCACAGAGGGAGCTTGATGGTGCAGGACAATGACAGACTGTCCTCCTAAACTGTAGAAACTGTAAGGGAGAAGATCAGAAAAATCCCTTCCAGGTTGTTTGCAGAGTGAAAACTCAGTGGATTTTTCTGGCTGGAACCTGGTGGATTTCTTTCCATGTCTCCTGTACCTCCATATTGATGCAATTTGTAGTGACTAAAGCTGATCTGTGGCTTCTGTTGTTGCTGCTGGCCATTTGCACACACTGGGTTTTCTGTGTATGAATCTGGAATTTATTGAAATTTAGTATTTCTTGTTACAGCAAAAGAGTGCAGATTCAGCTGTACCATTTAGGTAGTTTTTTCTTGTC